>NW_024429190.1:71600762-71885762 GCF_017639785.1 Mesocricetus auratus | reverse complement strand
AAAGATTGTATGGGACCTCAGGAGGAATGGAATACTGCTTACTTCAAGCAGATTAACTTCAGGGTTCAATGAATCTTATTTATATCAGATTCAGACTGACAAGGATTAAGTGTCTTGTTCTCTATGACCCAGCCAGAAGGATACTAAATTAACGATCTTGGCTCTTGTCGGGTAAGATGGTTTGATTTCACTTATATAAAATATATTTGAAAAAATAAGAACAAAGCTCTTCACTCACGACAGACAATTCCGATTTGTGAAGCTACAACAGAAGTATCTACAGGGCCTTTAACGAAAAGATGAAAGGATGCGTGGCATGAATACTTACCATGAAATATATGTAAATGCCTGTGAGAAATAATTTTCTGTACTTTTGGTAATGGAAAACTCGTTGCAGTCTAAGCTAATAGTACACTCCAGTGCCTCCTGTGCAATATGGCTCCTCATACATTGCTTGCACAATCCATGCTTATTCCCAAGGTCGGGTGGAGGTTATGTATAATCTCTAACATCTATGAGAAATGACAACAATTTTTACATATAGCTTGCATCTGATTAGTTTCTTTACCCTCTATGGGACTTTAAGATGAAATGAACCAAGCAAAGCCCAGGTTGGAAACTCATATCCACCGATGAAAGCTACTATGTTCAAAGTTACTGGAAATCATGGTTTTCCCATGTTTTGCTACAAATTCTCATGCAAGTGAGACTTACTGTTTGCTGAATACAAATCAAGGCTTCGTTGGTCAATTGTCTTGGTGTTTTTTAACTTTCCCTTCCAATTTTATGGCATAGGAATAATTTACAGCTCCTTTCCAAGTCAAGAACTTGAGAAAATTATCTAATCCCAGTTTGCCCACAGCAATGAGTTTCTGAATTCATGTTTCTTTCTATCTTCTCTGATTATTGAGGAGTGGAATGGAATTCAGTTCTGTTCCCCCTTAATGTTTTTATTTCTGAAGTTCTATGTCATGTAGATTTGACAAATTGTGCTTGTCCTTGATTTCAGCTATATCACATTTGTGAAGCAACAGCAAATGTACCTACATGTATATCTTATGCCACCCTTTGTTTCCTGGCAACCAGATTGCTACTGCGTTATTGGGAAAAGACCACAAAGGTCTCCAGCAAGCTTAGATTGACATTGCATGTGTGTATGTTTGTATGTATGTATGTATGCATTTATTCTTTTAGTTAATAAAAAGAAAGAGAACAAAGTATTGTCTCTGCATAGACAAAAGGAACACTGAAGGGCTGTGTACAGATAAATATTTAAGGAAATTTGCCCTTGCTGTATCTCTCAACACAGTGGACCAAGGTCTCCTTTAACTCCTGGGAGTTTTCTACCCCCTGTGGATCCTGCAGCCTGGAAGTCTCTGTGCGGTGATTAACAGATTCCGTGCAGCACTGGGCCTGAATCCAATGATCCTCTTCTTGAAAATTGCTGAACCTTGATGCATCAGCACAGCACTGCAGAGAACCTGTCGCTGGGGCTTGGTTCTTGTTACAGCATACAGAATTTGGGAGATTATTTATATATCTGGGCATCTTCCTTGAGAATGGCTAATTAGTGTTTCCCTGGGGCTTTTGATTTGTGAATACATAAGGGCAGTCATCACCAGCTAACTGCATGGGGAGTGTATCTAAGCAATTTCACCAAGTCAACTGACAACAGCTTGAAGAGATATTAGCCCTGTTACATGAAGACAAGTGCTCTCCACCCAGTGACAACATAGACTGGCACCACTCGATAAATCACCTCAGCATCCTTGAGAGATGAGTATCGGTTCTAAGTCATTAATTCTAGTGAGGTGTTTTGACGGGATGTTTTGAGAGACTGAAAGAACGCATCTGAAGTGTGCATTCTTGAATTATCAAATAAATCCCCTGACAGTATCTTCTCACTCAGTACATGAAGGTGTAATGCTGGCACCTTCCTATTTGGCCTCTACCTCCATAGAATTATCTGATACGACAATGTAGTCCTGACACCTACCCAGCCTCTACCTCCATGGCATTATCAAAATCTTCAAAGGCAGGCCTTTGAATATTTGAATAAAACTAAGCACACAAACTTTCATTTATTGATCAAAAACTAACTCATATTATCCAAATTGTCACATGATGATCAAATCAGCTCACCTACTAAATTGAAAGCAAAATATAAAATGAATTTATGAAAACTGTATTTTTACATATAAGGGAAAAAGCAATGTCACATGACAGCACCCTCCATCAATCTAATATTTGAGTAGCATTTTGTTGTTGTCCCAGGACTACTACTAAACACCCTATTGCCAACAGGCATTCTAGTAGGTACTGGTGTGTTCAGCGTTTCTAGGAATTCTGTAAAATGGATGAACTATTCCAGGAAGTCATGTGACAATATTCTGTAAAACGAAGCCAATTGTTATTTTCATTCCATGGAACTCCATTAAGACAATAGGCTACTGCCCACAAATAATAAGATATATAATCATTTTACTTAGGGGTGTGTGTGTATGTGTGTGTGTACCCACACACGTGCATGTCTGTTCCTGCTCCACATGTATATAGGTGCTTTTGGAAGTCAGAAGAAGATGTCAGATCCCCTGGAGTTGGAGTTACATGTATGTGTGAACTGCCTGATGTGGGTGCTGGGAATTGAACTCTGGTTCTCTACAAGAGCCGTGAGTACTCTTAACCACTGAGTCATCTTCCTGACCCAATTCATAACATTCCTGAGGGACAAAAATAGACTACATCTAAAGAAGCCAAGGAAACAGGATACAATTCTATCAAATAACATGTTCTCTAATGAAGCATAATTAAAATACCAAACAAGAAACTACCAAACACAAAAGAAATATTGTTTTATTCTTAATGTTTTTAAAATATATATTGTTTATTTCATAAAGAAAATGTTAAATTAAAATGTATTCAAATTTAGAAATTACTGTCCACATACCCCTTGATTCTTGAATCCTATGGGTGCTTAAAAAGCTTTCAACGCTGTTGCTTATATTCTTTAAACTCTCAGAAATCCACTATATCCAAAATAAGTCATAAAAGGTACAATGTACCTGGGACAAATAAAAATTCCCATACTTAATGCTGATCTTTGCTCATAGGCTCAATGAAATGAACTTTTCTTCAGAAACACCCAAGGCAGTCTACACACCACCTTGATAATGGCTCAGTTGCTCTGCATCTCCCCAATAAACCTCACTACTCCTAATCAAAGCCATGTGATAACCAAGCTTATACAGCAATCAATCAGCTTTCTGTGTGAATTTTAAATTTGCTATTGTAGTTATATTGACTATGGTATCAGACTGTGGAGTCAGGAAGCAGACAAATTCATGCAGCTAGATTTGCTCAAGTCACAGTTTATAATTGTGCAAATTAGGATGATATGTGATTAAAAATCAATAAACCCCAAATATTAATTTAATTGGCTTCTTTATGTGACACCTATTATTTTCTTATACGATCAGTTGCTTGTTTCATTACATATCACTGGATGAGCTGAGGGTACAGGGTTCCCATTAAAAACTTACGTTTTACAACAACATTTCCTTCTTTACTTTTCAAAATACTTCATTTAGAAATTTAACACTTTTCAATAATGAACTGTGAATTCATAAGTAGAAATAGTTCTTGTCCTTTGTTTTTTGTCTGATTTCCAGAAATTTCCCTCTAATCAAAGGCAAAATAGACTTGCTTCACTTTAAACAAAAACTGTTGTTTTATAAAAAAAATAAGCTTTTCAGCTGTGAATTTTGCATATACTTAATTTTCAACATTTTAAGTGAACAGATGATGATGTACCAGCAGACTTCTCCACGTGCAATGATTTTTAACTGAGTTTGGATGTATCTGAGAGGAGTTAGGAAGAAGAGTGGAGGTGAATATGATTAAAAGTATATTTATGAAAATCTCAAATTTAATTATTCTTAAATATTTTCATGTGGACCTGAGCAACACTATAGATAGTATATAACAGATATACACAGTCTCCAAATAGACTAATATCTTTAACAACTCAAGCAAGAAAACAAATTGGCCAATTGAAAAATTGGCAAGGACATGAATAAAGTGTTCTGTAAGTGAATAAGACAAATAACCAAAAGATATATGAAAAAGTGCTCAACATCATTCATTATTCAGGAAATTCAAACTACAATCACAATGAGATGATATTCTTTCACATTTGTTAGAATACCTTTCATCAACATGAGAAAAGATAACAAGTGCTGATTAAGTATGAACAAAAAGAAATTGTTATGTACTATTAATGAGATATAAATTAATATAGCCATTATGGAAAAATTGTATGGAGGTTCCTCATAGTTAAAATGATCTATTAACTTCTTTCAGACACATTCAAAGGCTACAAAGTCGGTATATCGAAGAAATAAGTGTACTTCTGTGTTTACTGCACATAATTCACAATGACTGGGATACAGAATCTACCTACATACCTATCAGTGGATGAATGAATAAAGAAAATATATCACATGTACACAGTAGAGCATTAGTCATACACAAGAAAGAATTTTACAGTATGGGACAACATGGGTCAACCTAGAAGACAGCTATAGTGGAATAAGATAGGCACAGCATTCCACTTGTATGTGGAATCTGAAAATGTTCAACTGATAAAGGCAGAAACAAGAGTCTGGGGAGATTAGGAAGATGTAATTTAAGAATGCAAACTTTAGACTATACAAATAAGATCAATAAATCTATTATATTGCAGAATGTGAGTAAATTTAATAATATATCGTAGACTTAAGAGTGGTTAAAGGAATAGATTTCTAACTGTTCTCTCCACAAAATTAAGTACATGAGACAATGAATATTGCATTTAGTTTGATTTAATCATTGAACATTGCAAAAGTATCAAGACAGGGTTACAGGTTTTTTTCTTAAGCTAAGTGTGATTTGGCTCACAAAAATGTTTAGTCTTTATGAGTAAGAATATGCTAGAACAAGTACTTTGTTGACATGTTTTAACAGCTCTTCAACAAAACATGAGAATAGAGTTGTATTGCAAGTAGGTATTCTGTACAACCTCAACATCATGGAAAGTTTGCCCACATCTTCAATACTCAATATTGGTACTCAGTACTTAATATAAGCACTCAAAAGACCTTGGTAATCAATAACATAAAATACTCTTTCATGTATTATGGGCCACAGTAGTCTTGAACTCATCGTCTTTCTGCCTCTACCTTGTGAGCTCTTCTCTTACCTTTAACTAACATATCCAACCTTTCGTTTAATGTGGATGCAAACATTGTAACATCATTGTAACTATTTATGAAACAGTCTGATCAAAAGAAACCTGAGGAGGAAAGAGTTTGTGTGTCTTACCTTTCCAGGTCACAGTTCATCATATAAGGAAATGGGTACAGGAACTCAAGGGCAGAACCATGTGAGGGGTGTTGCCTGCTGGCTCATTCTCTGACTCACTCCTTCACTTACGCATGGGCAGCTTTCTTATACAGCCAGGAAAACCTAGGGATTGTGCTGCCAACAGCATACTGGACACACCTACATTAGCAATCAAGACAATTTCTTATAAACATGCGAAACAGCCAATCTGATCAAGGCAATTTTGTAATTGAGATTTTTCCCTTAGATGATTCTAGGCTGTGCCAGGATGACAAAGCTAATTAGGACACTACCTTAGATATTTATTCTTGGGAATCTTAAAAGTTGCCAAAATTAAAATAATACTTCTGTGATACTAACAAAACATCTTTATATTTTTCAATGCTCTCTCTCTCTCTCTCTCTCTCTCTCTCTCTCTCTCTCTCTCTCTCTCTCTCTCTCTCATTCTTGGAGTCAGAGTACTGAACCCTATTTCACACTGTGCATACTATACATGGTAGGCAAGTGCTCATCTACAACCTATGTTTCAAACATTTCTAACCTTGAGGGTGACAACAGCTTTCAAAGATTCTCTTGTTGTATTTCACACCAACTATTTGCTATCACAGTTCACATTCTCATATTCTTCAGTCTTGTGAAAATTAAAGCAAAACAAAATCCTTCCCTTGGTGTTTTAAATGCCATGAAGTCAGGTATTTTTCTAGGAACTAAAAGCAGCTTCAGATGGAATGAGTGTGTGTGAGTGAGTGTTTGTGTGTGTGTGTGTATGTTCCCATGTGTGTCCTCTGAGAAATCACACAGCAAATTGATATAAAATAACAGGTATTCTGAAAAAGAGGAGAGTAACACTCAATGCAAGAATACATTGAGAAGTGATGAATGTCTGAAAAGGTGCCAAAACCAAAAATCTTGCCTTGAGTAGAGAGGAAATAGGGAATTTGTAAACACAGAAGTCGTCAACATTACTCCATACTGCTTTGTAAATTGTAAAACGCCTGTGATGAAGTTGTGCCAAAAGCAAGCATTTCAAAGTAACAGTTTACATTGTGTCTCTCCATGCATTCACTGTATTTACGGTATCATGCAAGTAAGTATCCCAGAAATACCAGTGGGCTAGAATTTCCCAGCTGTACATCTCTCTATGTGAACATAGCTTATATTTCCCAGCTGTACATCTCTCTGTTGGAACATAGCTTACATTTTTGTTCTCAACAAGTTATTTGAAGGGAGCTATCAGAGAAAAAAAATGAGTATTAGAGAGGTGAATGACAGAATACCATTAATTTGATGAAACTGAAGATTTTTCCTTTTCATACAAAAAAAGAGGGAAATCAAAGTTAGATTATCCTTTCCATTAAGAAACCAGTGTTCTGAATATTTGTTTAGAATTGTTTGGGAGAAATACTAGCAACAGATTGGGTTGACAGAGAAATTCCAAATGAGCTATGTAGTTAGTAGGTTGTTCTGTGTGTCTTGGTTTCTGGTCTTTTATAATGTTCCTTTTGGGAGGGAGACTGAGCTCAGAACCTGGAATCTAGCTCCCAGCACCGTTCTGCAGTGTATGGGCCAAGTCACCAGCGCTTCTCTAAACCTCTATTCTTCAGCTTTGCATTGACAACAATGATAACATTCTCTGTCCAACGTTGCTTCTGTTGCTATAAAAAATGTCATGCCCACAAGCAATTCAGGGAGGAAACCATTTGTTACACTTTTAGTCCCAGTCTCAGCTCATCACTGAGGGAAGTCAGGACAGGAAACTGAGCAGAAGCTGAATCAGGGAGCATGGAGAAACACTGCTTATGATTTTCTCATAGTGTCTTGATCAGCTTGCTTTCATACACAGCCAGGACTACCTGGCCAAAATGGCACAGACCATAGTGGAGTAGATCCTCCATAACAATCATTAATCAAGAAAATACTCCACAAATACACCCATAAGAAGATTCCTACATTGAGATTTCCTCCTTCCAGATATGTCTAGTTTTGTGTCAAGTTGATAAAAACTAAGCAGTATCTTTCCCCCACATTTTCATAATGTAATAAGGAGTTTTGGATCAAAGTCATTATAAGAAGAGTAAGAAATATAGCAGACAGAGTAAGAGCTAAAGAGGGTATTGAATTTACAGAACTCAGAAGCAGTCCTTGGACCCAGAGTACATCCTGACATATTGTGGTCACTCAATATACCTGTCAGGTGCTTCTAATAAAAGACTTACTGCTAAGATTTGAAAAAAATGAGACTAAGCTCTTTCCATGTTCTGGTCTCTGGTGACAATGGGATAATTAAGTAACGCAGAGTTAAAAGTCAGCTATTACCCAAAGTGCAATTTGTTATGCTTGGCAGTTAACTTAAATAGATACACAACTATGCATTTTGCTTTTTTGTTAACTATAATATGCATGTAATCAATACCCAATCCATGAGAAGTTGAGGCAGATAACACCAGAATTAACATTCAGAAGAACTAGAATTCATTAACAAATGGGTATAACAAAGCAATTCTGCAGTTCCTTGTTCTGATGCCAAAGATGAAAATACAAAGGGAGAATGGAGCCAGGACAGGGGTTTAGAGACAGTCAAATAGAATTTGATTCAGTAGAATGAATGACAATCCCTAATATCTAGATAGAACAAGCACAGAGGGGAGTAAGCAGCTGATGATGATTTAGTCACAAGCTCTCTAGAGCTGACCACCAGACTAGACAACAGCAGTTGGGTGGAAATGTAAATGGTGGCCAGATACTGGCTAGCTCTTCCAATTTTCTAAGAACCGAACGTCAGACAGGAGCCAAGAGACTGAAGAAATGGAATTTACAAGAAGTAGGCCACTAAATGAGGCCCAAGATAGACACTTATGCTGGGAGAGCAAGAAAAAAATAATTTACCACACAACTCATAAGGGCTGACCAATGGCACCACCTTAATATGTCTTTTAAATGTACAACAGTGTCAATCTTTTTTTCAATATGGTAATGTTTATTAATACAAATAACTACAAGTTAACAATATAATTGAACATATTTGCTCAGGAGATCTTTTCCCTTTCCTTTTCCCTTTCTCCAGGGGACCATGTATGTCTTTCTTAGGATCCTCCTTGTTTCCTAGTTTCTCTGGCAGTGTGAATTGTTGGCTGGTAATCCTTTGCACTATGTCTAAAATTCATATATGAGTGAGTACATACCATGTTTGTCTTTTTGTGACTGAGCTACCTTACTCAGGATGGTTTCTTCTAGTTCCATTAATTTGTCTGTGAATTTCAAGATTCAATTGTTTTTTATTTCTGCTGAGTAGTACTCCATTGTGTAAATGCACCACATTTTCTCCATCCATTCTTCAGCTGAGGGACACCTAGGTTGCTTCCAGGTTCTGGCTATTACTAATAATGCTGGTATAAACATGGTTGAACAGATGTCCTTGTTGTATGAATGTGCATCCTTTGGGTATATGCCTAAGAGTGGAATTGCTGGATCTTGTGGCAGACTGATTCCTATTTTCCTGAGGAATTTCCATACTGATTTCTGAAGTAGGTGTAAGTTTTTGAACTCCCACCAGCAATGGAGGAGTGTTCCCCTTTCTCCACATCCTCTCCAGCATAAACTGTCATTGGTGTTTTTGATTTTAGACAAACAGTGTCATTCTTTAGATCTGGAAGATGCAAGATCCACAGAAGAGAGGTATACCAGTAAAAATGCTGGGTTATAACCTACATGTTATCACAGTGTCTCTTTTGAAAAATTTCAGAAACAAGAGATTTTATATAAATGGTTAGCTGCTCTCATAAATGAGATAACATATTAAATATCCTCACCAATATAGGAGAAAAACAGCATTAATTAATTATAAATAACAATATTTTGCTCAAGATTATTCCAAGGAATAAGTTTATTTGAAGCTAATAACACACATATTTTTAAATAACCCAAAGTATAAATTAGTCAAAAGCAATAACTGACTATTCATGCCATAGGACTGTATTTATCCTCATGTTGTGAACATTTATTCAATGTTATCAGAGAGGTACTTTAGGCTAGTGATTAAAAACATGAACTTGGAACTTCATTATCTTAGGTAGTGATATGAGAGTCATAATTTACAACTTATATGATCCTGAACAAATGGCATAACATAACATCTTTGTACCACAGCTTTCTATTATACAGGATGGGCATCAGCCACAGAACTTACTGCAAAAATTTAGTGGAAGCCATACACATTGTATGATTGTGTTACCAATGGTACCAGGTGTATACAAAGCACTATTATGCTGCTTATTGCCTAACAGATATTTTCAAGAAATATTTTTCAGTTCTTCTGGGGATAGATGCCACAGGCAGAACTCTCTAAAAACAGATAATGAAACATTATTCAATACATAACATTTTTACCAAATTCAACTTGGCTGAGGAAAAGGAGAAATGAGTATGATTAAGTAGAAAGACATGAGGTACAAACCAAGTCCAACAAAGCTTTCAACCAATTCCATAGGAAACTTGTAAAAGACCTGAACATTTTCTGAAAAAGAGTAGAAGCTTTTATCCCTGGCCAAAAGGAGACATTATATGGGTATGGTTATTTGAATGAGAATGTCCCCGATAGGCTCATATGTTTGAATACTTGGTCTTCAGTTATGGAACTGTTTCGGGAGAACTGGGAGGTATGGCTTCATTGGAGGTGGTGTGTCACTAGTGGTGTGCTTTGAGTTTATTACACAGTATGACATTCCTAGCTAGCTTTCTCTGTTTCTTACTTGTGGATCAAGTAAGAAATCTGTCTACCTGCCTTTTTCCATGCTCCCCTACATGATGGTCATGCACTCTAACCCACTGAGACACCAGCCCTAAATAAACTCCTAAGTTGTCTTAACACAGCAATAGGAAAATGACTAAGACGACAGGAAACAAATGCTCTGCTGTAGTGAACAAAGGAAGCCTTGAGTAAATGTGAAATGAACAGGAGTAGTCCTGAGTGAATTAACGAGGACTAATGCCTCAGACCCATGGAAACGGGTAAATTCTTCCTTTGGTCAGGCTCACAAAACTGTCAAAGACTTCCTCTGGTCCATTTGTTGAGAATTGACGTGTGTGTAAAAACTAGCAACTCCAACCTCTTCCTCCCAGGTGTATACAGCCTAAGAAATACAGTGACTTTCCACTGAGAGGAGATAATTTCTTGTCCCTTTACTATCTATAATGATTGTGCTGAGGTTACATGTTGTTGCTGGTAGTTGATGTCACTGGCATCAGAGATAACATGACCTATTGAGTCCCAGTTTTTCCGTGTTTCTGTGTCTGTCAAATTTCCAAGGCCAAGATTTTATGAACACAGAAAATAGCAACCTGACTGCTAAAACTGGCATGGGTCAAATGAAGAAATGTGCCTGAGAGAAATGTGCAAATAAAGATAAAGATAAAAATAAAGGAAACAGGGGCTTAATCCTAACCATTGGGTGTAAAACACAGGACAAGTAGAATCTAGAGACAGGCAATTTAAATTTTAGTACTGGTAAGATTGTAGGGAGTCTTGGAGGTGGGTGGAAACTTTGCAGCTTCATTGGTTTCTAGACTGTGTTTGGAAGATGTGCCCTTGGTTTCTATATGAAAGGAAAGTGAATTTGGCTGCTTGAAAGAAACTGGAGAAGGATTGAGGGGTGGAATGCATGTCTGAAGAACCCATACTCCCATTTTCATGTTTGGTTTGTGTAGTGTTTTACACCAGAGATCCTGTAGCCATTTCCTCACAAAAGTGCAGGCTCTGTGAAATTGGATCCTAGAAGGGACCACCAACCAATCACACTATTCTTTGCAAGCTTAGCAACAAATTAAACTATCTGCCTTAAAGGAATGGAGAGAATTTCCAAGCAAAGGAGAAAATCTTGATGCTAACTGAGATTTGCCAGACCTGGGAGGAAGAAATGTATTGAGATTTTGTAGACCATATCCTCCACACTCTTAACTGAGATCCCAGGGTCCTCTTGGATGGGAACACATTGACAGGACCTGGGGACCACTGCAGGGCTGGTTGAACACCACCTTGGGGTAGCAGCTCCATCCTTCCTATTGGTGGAGACAATGCCTGTGGTGGCTGCTTGTGTTTGCCCAGCTCTTACAAATATCATGGAGAGACATATTGCAAGGGGTAGACATTTCCGGTCTCAAGTGTTTCCAGTTTAACTGGATGACCCAAATAAGCCAGGGAAGAGGTCATGAACATACAAGCAATAAATCAGATATTTAGCTAAAAATTGCTGATAACCCTCTATCATGTACATAAATATTTAAGTCATAAAATAAATGATAAACTAATAAAGTGTGATCTATGCCATTCTACCCTGCCAAACACATTAGAACAACCTGAAATGCTAGGATCAAATCTGGAATTTGTGTCTCAGATTTTCCTGAGAAGAGCATGGACCACAGACCTCCTGTTGCTATTTACCCTTCCTACATAGAATATGAGGTGCTTGAGTCACATGTGAGGATTCAAGGCCCAGATCCAAGTTCAGTGTCCTGTCATTCAGGCACAGTCATTCAAGAAACACAGAGCAGCATGTTCTTGGTTCACTGAGGCAGAGATTCCTAAAATGTGTTAGACTTGAGAAATAGAACCTGATACAAGAAAGTTAGCAAACAATAAGTGTACATGCATTCATTTCTCGACTGGGCATGTGGTGTGTCTAGCTATTTGAAGTTCCTCATTGACTTGCCCACTACAATGACTTGTCATTAAAACTGTAAGCTGCTGTGCGGTGGTGGCGCACGCCTTTAATCCCAGCACTCAGGAGGCAGAGGCAGGTGGGTCTCTGTGAGTTCGAGGCCAGGCTAGACCGACAGCCTCCAAAACAATACAGAGAAACCCTGTCTCGTAAAAACCAAAAAAAACCTGTAAGCTGATAGAAAGCCCCTGGAAAGAGTGGGGCCCAGGAGGGAACAATATTGTGGTCAAAAGGTAAGTCAATCAATACCAACCTAAGGAATTCTACCAGATAGACTTATTACCATTGATGTCGATCTTACAAATTTATTTCCATGGGTATCAAATAGAAACTTAATTTTTAAAAACACAGTTATAAACTTCCTTTATAGTTAGTGTAAGAGGTATTTCTCAAGATGAAAGTAATTTTCTTTGACATGTATTTTTCCTGATTTATGAATATGAGGTTATGAAATTACTATATATGTTAATATAGGGAATTATTTCACAAATCTGGTTCTTGAATTCATCTTCTGTGTCTCTTTCCCATACTTCATAGAAATGTATTATAATTGTCAATTTTCTTTAATCAATTAGGTACTATTTCTGCTGCCATTCATCCATGCTTTCTCATTCTGTCACATTCTTGCCTTTTTGTTGAAAATAGCATGCATTTTGTTTCATTATTTTTATAATGTTGGAAGAAAACTTTAAAAAACTGTTTTTTAAGGTTGGTAACCAAATGCTAGGCAAGAAGCTGTGGTGTAGGAGGCCAAAAAAAATCCAATCAAGAGTAAAAATATGAGATACAGTCACTGGGGCTTTAGAGCATGAGCCATATTAGCACTAAAGTTCACTTGTAATATGATTACAGATCAATGCTCTGGAATTGAACATGATGTCAAAATATTTAAGTTAGTGCTTTGAATATCTGGCAAAACAATACAAGAATAATTCTTATTTCACACGAACTCTTTCAATTCTTTTTTATAGAGTAATACTTTTATTGATAATTTGGGAATTTCATAATGCTCCCCATCACACTCACTTCACAGCCCTCCTAGGTCCACTCTCCAAACTCTTATGACCTCCCCACCCCAGAAGAAGAAGAAGAAGAAGAAGAAGAAGAAGAAGAAGAAGAAGAAGAAGAAGAAGAAGAAGAAGAAGAAGAAGAAGAAGAACAAGAAGAAGAAGAAGAACAAGAAGAAGAAGAAGAAGAAGAAGAAGAAGAAGAAGAAGAAGAAGAAGAAGAAGAAGAAGAAGAAGAAGAAGAAGAAGAAGAAGAAGAGAGGAGGAGGAGGAGGAGGAGGAGAAGGAGGAGAAGAAGAAGAAGAAGAAGAAGAAGAAGAAGAAGAAGAAGAAGAAGAAGAAGAAGAAGAAGAAGAAGAAGAAGAGAGAAGAAGAAGAAGAAGAGAGAAGAAGAAGAAGAAGAGAGGAGAAGAAGAAGAGAGGAGAAGAAGAAGAAGAGAGGAGGAGGAGGAGGAAGGGAGGGAGGAAGGAAGGAACAAAGGAAAGAAGGAAGGAAAAGAAGAAGTATGAATTGTGTTACCCATATATTCAATGGGTCATGGCCAAACTCCCAGTGGCCACCCCCTTTAAGAAAAATTTCCCAACCACATACTGACTATAATTCATCAATTGTGGAGAGCTATACTTAAGCATCTTTATCAAAAATTTTAAGAGTTCTATTTGATAGTTTTCTATCTAGGACTGCATTTAGGAGTTGGGAGTTGTCACAGAAGCCTTCTATGTCCCTCTTTCTCAACTGTGACTTTACAGCCATGAATATAATGCAAGTAATTTCCTTGTCCTTTACAGTTAGCGGGTACATGGATCACAGACTTCCACATGGTTACTGGTGACAGAACAGGCCACAAACTCTTTTTTTAAATATCTATTATTTATTTAAGTCTTTTTATTTTTAAATATAAATTAGAAACAATGTTGCTTCACATGTCAATCCCAGCTAATTCTCCCTCTCCCTCCCCCTTCCACACTCACTCACCAAATCCCCATCCCTTCTCCCCCAACCCCCAATTCTTTCCCCAAGGAGGGTGAGACCCTCCATGGGGGGTGTCCATAGTCTGTCATTTCATCCAGGGCAGGGCCTAGACCCTCCCCCAAGGGTCTAGGCTGAGAGAGCATTCCTCATTGTGGGATGGACACCCAAAGTCCATTTGTATAGCAGGGATAAATATTGATCTACTACCCAAGGCCCCATAGATTGCCTAGGCCTCCTCACTAACACTCACATTTAGGGAGTCTGGATCAGTCCCATGCAAGATTCCCAGCCATTAATCTGGGATTCAAGAGCTCCCCCCTTGTTCAGGTCAGCTATGCTGTTTCTGTGGGTTAAACAAGTCCAGTCTTGACCCCTATGCTCACCTGTCTTCCCTCTCTGACACTGGGTTCCTTGAGTTCAGCTCAGTGTTTAGCTGTGGGTGTCTGTCTCTGCTTCCATCAGTCATTGGTAAAAGGTCCTGTTTCCCAGACTCTCTGGCAGTGGGATTATAGGCTGACACTCCCCTGATCATGTCTAAAGACCATATATGAGTGAGTACATACCATGTTTTTCTTTTTGTTACTGGGTTACCTCACTCAGGATGGTTTCTTCTAGTGCCATCCATTTGCCTGCAAATTTCAAGATTCCATTGTTTTTTTCCCCACTGAGTAGTACTCCATTATGTAAACGTACCACATGTTCTCTATCCACTCTTCAGTTGATGGGCATCTAGGTTGCTTCCAGGTTCTGGCTATTACAAAAAATGCTGCTATGAACATAGTGGAGCAGATGTCCTAGTTGTACAAATGTGCATATTTTGGGTATATGCCTAAGAGGGGAATTGCTTGATCTTGTGGTAGGAGTGTTCCCCTTTCTCCACATCCCCTCCACCATAAACTGTCATTGGTGTTTTTCATTTTAGCCATTCTGACAGTAGTAAGATGATACCTCAGAGTTGTTTTGATTTGCATTTTCTGGATGGCTAAGGATGTTGAGTACTTTCTCTCAGCCATTAAATGACTCCTCTATTGAGAATTCTCTATTTAGTTCTGTAGCCCACTTTTTAATTGGATCCTTTGATATTTTGGAGACTTGCTTCGTGTGTTCTTTATGAATCTTAGGGATCATCCCTCTGTGAGATGAGGAGTTAGTGAATATCTTTTACCATTCTGTGGGCTGCCTTTTTTGTCTTGTTGACTGTGTGCTTTGCCTTACAGAAGCTTCTCAGTTTCTGGAGGTCCCATTTATTAATTATTAACCTCAGTGTCTGTGCTACTGGTGCTATGTTCAAGAAGTAGTCTCCTGTACCAATTTGTTCAAGAGTAATTCCAACTTTCTCTTCTAAGAGGTTCAGTGTGGCTGGATTTATGTTGAGGTCTTTGATTCATTTGGACTTAAGTGTTGTGCATAGCAATAGACATGGATCTATCTTCATTCTTTACATGCCAGCATCCAGTTGTAGAAGATGCTTTCTTTCATCCACTGTATAATTTTAGCTATAATCTGTAGAACCACAGATTATGTATACAGTCAGGGACTTGGGAGTGGTGCAGATAAATCTCCCTAGGAAAGAGGAATAGAAAAAAGGAATGAGGAGGAAGCAGGTCGATAAAATGATGAGCTTGTTGGATATATTGAGTTTACATGGCAGTTATGTTCCCATGAATAAACATTGGACAGTGTGCTGTACAAGTTTTGGCCTGTAGATAGGTTGTAATATTAGGTTTATGAGTATATTATATATCAATTTAAAATCTTGGAATTGCAGAAAACCACCATATTATACATGGCATGACATGAGTCATGATGACAGGACAAGACCTAAAACAGGGGCAGATGAAGAAACCCCCTGCCAGGAGACAGGAAGCTCAGAAATCAGAAGGATGTAGAGGTTTTTGGAACCCAGGATTGGGGATTTTCAAAGATGAGTGATTAAGTACCATAGAGAGATTAGAGAATGCAAACACTGGACAACACGGATGAATGTAGGGATTGAGATGCCACTGATGACCTGCGCAAGAGAATTTTCAGAAGATTAGTTAAAGGTGAAATGCAAACTGAATGCATTAAAAAGTGGACAGTTAAAAGGGTAAAACCATGAGACAGTGAGGAAAGATAAATTGAGAAGGGAGGGAAAATGGGTATGAAATGAAAGTCTGTAAGAGTGGCACGGGGTCACAAAGACTACTTTTTTTCTTTAGATTGAAAGAGGCTTTAGTTTTTGGAAGCTAGATTTATGGTTGTTAAAATCTAATTATGTTTTTGAAATTGGCAAGTTATATTAAACACACTTTAAGTACTGTTCTAAGTGCTCATATGCCTGCTCCTATTCAATGTTTACAAAGGTCTTATGAACAATTACTCTCACAAAAGGGAACACTGAGGTCAGTAAAAGTTGAAAGAAACTGCTAATGCTTACAGTGCTAATAATTACTAGGAGGTAGTCTGAGTCTAGTTAGTCAGATCTCATAATTACAGATCCACTTCAATGTCCTTAGACAAGGGGTTGCAGACTGGATAGATGAGACCAGATGATGGTGAAGACCTGAGTAAAATGTGTACCCTTAAAATACTCTCAAGGAAATTGTGGAGCATCATCCCTAATTTGGGATGAAGTGGGAATGCCGACAAAAGAGGAAGTAGGTGTTAAATGAACAGGAAAAAAGGGAACAGAGCAAGCTCAAGTAAAAGGAGAGAATGTCCCCATGACACATTCATCAAAATGGCAGTATGTATACCTCAAGGGTTGAGCCGAGTTCAAAGAATAAGTGGGAATCTCTCTCTCTCTCTCTCTCTCTCTCTCTCTCTCTCTCTCTCTCTCTCTCTCTCTCTCTCTCTCTCTCTCTTGTCTTCCTAAAGATCAGAATGTAGCTCTCAGCTACTGCTACAGTGCCTGCCAACATGTTGTCATGATTTCTACCATGATAATAAGGGACCAACCTTCTGAAACGGTAATCAAGAGCGCAGTTAAATGAATTCTTTCATAAGGGTTGCCTTGGTCCTGATGTCTCTTCACAGCAATAGAATAGAATAGTGACTAAGACACCCAGGTTCAGAGAGAGATCTTGACTCAAAAAAATAAGGTGGAGAGAAATATAGAGGGATACCCGGCATTGACCTCCACATATGCATGCACATGTATAAGTACATGTGCATACTCACATACACACCACAGAGAGGGAAGATTTCCTGTAGTATCTAAATTTTATTATCCAGAATAACAAAGGATGATACAAAATGTTTGTAGGGGGGCAATCACATTAGAAATCGTGACTGTGACTGATATAACAGGAAAGCCATGCCTACTAGAGCAATTGAAGCATGACCACTATGGAAAGAAAGTCCTGTTTTTTTTCATTAGATTTGAGACCTGATCCATAGAAGTTAATCACATATATATATATATATATGTGTGTGTATATATATATATGTGTGTGTGTGTGTGTGTGTGTGTGTGAGAGAGAGAGAGAGAGAGAGAGAGAGAGAGAGAGGAAGAAAAAGAGACAGAGAGAGAGAGAGAGAGAGAAACTAAAGGATCTTATTTGCAATTAGGCTTTCACTTTATATATAGTATTCTCTTTTCTTTGGAACTTGTACAAATCTTCTCCAAGATGTAATTCCTAGGTTCCTGCATAAACAGGTGCTCTAGTTTGGTTTCTGTTGTTGTGATAAACATCATAACCAAAAGCAAATTACAGAGGAAAGGGTTTCTTTGACTCACAGGCTATTTATAGTCCATTTTCAAGGGAAGCCAAGACAGGAACCTTGAGTCAGGAACCAAAGTGAGGAGCATGGAGTAACACTGGTTACGAGCTTGTTCTCAGACTAATGTTCAACTATGTTTCTTACATAGCCCAGACCCACCTGCTTAGGGATGGTACCACCCACAGTGTATTGAGACCTCTTAAATCAATTAACAGTCAAAAATGCCAATATTCTTGCCTATGCACAGAACCTAGCCTGATGGAGGCAAGTCCTCAACTGAGGTTCCCTCTTCCCTAGGTGACAAGTTGACAACTGATATAACTATTAGTTTAATCACTAAGAAAGGACAGGGCAGAATGACCAGAAGGAAATAACATGTCTGGATCTTGAACTCTATCTCTGTCAGCCTTTGTGGCTCTGCTGTATCCAAGCCTTTGAGGCCAGCCTGATTGTTTCCATCTTCACTGGGTTATGCAATCTCTGCCTTTGTTAAGGCTAATGTTTTAATTAGAGTTTATATGCCAGTTCTTATAAAGGAAAACATTTAATTCGGGCTGGCTTACTGTTTCAGGAGCTTTGTTTATTATTGTCATGGCAGAAAGTGTGGCAATCTGCAGGCAGACCAGGTGCTGGACAGGCAACTGAGGGTTCTACATCTGGATCAGCATGCAGTGGGAAGATAGTGAGACATTGATCCTAGCTTGAGCAGCTGAAACCTCAAAGCCCACACTCAGTGACACACTTCCTCCAACAAGGTCACACCTACTCCAACAAGAGCACATCTGCCAATAATGCCAGTTCCTATGAACCTGTGGGGACCATTTCATTCAAAGCATCACAACTACTCCCTCATTTGTCTCTTCTTTCTGGGCTCATAAAAGGGGTTTTAATTTTTAACTTTTATACTTTTACATGTATGAATGTTTTGTTTGCATGGATGTATGTGTACAAGGTACATGTCTGGTAACTGTGAGAGTCAGAAAAGTATGTCAGTTTCCTTGATACTGGAGTTACAAACAGTTGTATGTGGCCATGTGGGTGCTACTAACTGAAACCAGGTCCTCTGCAAGAGAAACAAGGTCTCTTAACCAATGACACAACACTCCAACCTAGGGTTAGTTGGTTAAGTTTCCCTGCTTGGGTTGTTGAATGGCCTCCTGTAGAATTTCAAATCTTTTATTAACTGTAAAAGAAGTTTCTATTTTAATTCCCTCTGCTGAAATAATTGAAGTTGTTTCCATTTTCCTGGTTATGCCCTGATCCTGGCTAATTAATCTTTACCTTAGTAGCTATAATGTACAAATTCATATGGTAAAACCTTAACTCCCAGTACCTCAAAATATACTGGGGTGAGGTATAGCTTTTCAAAAGGCTATTAAGGTGAAATGAAGTCATTTTTATGGATTTAATCTAACATGGTTGGCCTTCTTATAATGGAGATATTGAGTCTCTGAGACACACACACACATGCACTCACGCACACACACACACACACACACACACACACACTACACATATATGAGATGGGGAGACTATATGTAGAAGGGGAGGAGATTGTATTCTATAAGACAGTAAAAATATGAATTTCAAAGGAATATTTTCCACATCAACCTGGTATACCCACAATGTTATAATGTAATTAAATTTATTCTACATAAAATCTACTGAACTCATGGCACTAAGGCATAATATTGCATCTAGGGCTCTAAAACCTATGTGCTATCCAGTCTTGCCCCTCCACCCTCTGGTAGAGAGGTGAGTCCCAGGGCCTCTTCTAGCCCACCTCTCCCTCTTCGAGTCCCCTACTCTCAGCCTCCAGACCCTCCCTGTCAGCAAACCCCACAGAGGGACCTGGAGGCAGAACAAAGTAGGCAACCCATCTACCACCATTCCAGGCTTGCCCCTTCAGCCTCCAGGGAGGAAGACAGACAGAGAGAGAGAGACAGAGAGACAGAGAGACAGAGAGAGACAGAGACAGAGAGAGAGGACAGAGCCTTGAACCCATACCGACCAGGAGAGGGATAGACTCCACCTATACCCATTGAAAGAAGAGATAAGACGGCAATATAAGAACATATTCAACAACAACAGAAAGACTTATATGATTTATAGACTATCACCATAGTCTAGGGACTCTTCGCCAGCAAGACCCGAACATTGCAACTCAGATGAAACAGAAGAGAATGACCTTACAAACAACCTCATGAAAATGATAGAGGCCCTCAAAGAGGATAGGAGAAAAATCCCTTAAAGAACTGGAAGAAAAAGCAAACCAAAAAAATACCAGAAATCATCAAATCTCTTAAAGAAAGCAAGGAAAGAACAATCAAACAGAAGAAGGAAAGAATTCAAACAGTATAAGACCTGAAAACTGAAATAGAGATAATGAAGAAAACACAAACTGAAGGAATGCTGGAAATAGAAAAGCTGAGTAAATGGTCAGGAACTACAGATGCAAGCATAACAAACAGAATACAAGACATGAAAGATAGAACTCAGGCTCTGAAGATAGAGGAAATAGATTCATCAACCAAAAAAAATCTTAAATCTACCAAATTCTTAACACAAAATATTCAGGAAATATGGGACACAGTGAAAACACCAAACCTAAAAATAAGAGCTATAGAAGAAGGAGAAGAAGCCCAACTCAAAGATGCAGAAAATATATTCAGGAAAATCACAGAAGAAAACTTTCCCAACCTGAAGAAGGACATGTCTATGAAACTACAAGAAGCTTACTGAACGTTAAATAGACTGGACCAAAAAAAAATTCCCTTGCCACATAATAATCAAAACACCAAACATACAGAATAAAGTAAGACTATTAAGAACATCAAAGGAAAAAGGCCAAGTAACATATAAAAGTCAACCTATGAGAATTACACCTGACTTCTCCATGGAAACTCTGAAAGCCAGAAGATCCTGAATAGACATTCTATAAACACTAAGGGACCACAGATGACAGCCCAGACTACTATATCCAGCAAAACTCTCAATCACTATACATGGAGAAAACAAGATATTCCACGACAAAACCAGATTTACATTATACATATCCACAAATCCAGCCCTACAGAAAGTTCTGAAAGGAAGACTCCAACTCAAGGAAGTTAACTACACTCACAATTTCATAGGCAATAGATAAACGGGAAAAACTCACACACAATACCACCACCAAAAATGAATCAGAAACAAACAAGAATCAACAACCAATGGTGATGCGGAAGTCCTGTGTATATGTCAATAAAGCACTGTTGGCCAATAGGGAAGCAAGATAGGTGGGACTAGGAGTCGAGGAAGACTCTGGTTAGGAGAAACACAGGGAGTCAAATGTAACCTCCATAGGGTAAGAAGCCCGGAAACTTCTCCAGTAAGAGAAATACTTAGTTTAACAATTATGGGATAAATACTTCAGTCAGAGTTAGCCAGTAAGAAACAAGCAAGGCCAACAGCTTCATAATTAATACAGTGTCTTGTGTGTTGTTTGTGGACTACAACGCGGCAGAGCCCAGGTGACCGGCGAGGGGGAAAAACCAAGCGGTGGAAAAGAAAAAGGCTTCTTTCAGCACAATGGTCCTTAATGTTCATAGCAGCATTATTAGTAATAGCCAGATCCTGGAAGCAACCTAGATGTGTCTCAACTGAAGAGTGGATAGAGAAAATGTGATACATTTACATAATGGAGTACTACTCAGCAGAAAAAAAAACAATGGAACTTTGAAATTCAAAGGTAAATGAATGGCACTAGAAGAAATATAACCCAGTCACAGAAAGATAAACATGGTATGTACTCACTCATATATGAATTTTAGACATGGAGCAGGAGATTGCCAGCCTACAGTCCCACAACCAGAGAGTCTGGGATACAGGGAGGACCCTCAGAGAGGTATGCATGTTTCCCCAGAGAAGGGGAATGAGACAGGATCTCCTGAGGGGATTGGGAACATGGGGTGAGAGGAGGACAAAGGAAACTTGGAGAAAGGGGGGGAAGAAGAGAGGATAGGAGGACATGGGGGAGCAGGGAGGTTGAGTCATGGGAATAATAGAGAAGAGCAGGATAAGAGTCATTGTAGGTTTGAGGAGGGATCTGGCACTAGTGATATTTTCAAAGAAATACAAGAATGACATCAACTGGCAATCTAAGCAATAGTCGAGAGGCTACCTTAAATACCCTTCTCCAATAATGAGATTTATGACTACCTCATATGCTGTCCTAGATCCTATATCCAGTGACTGATGGAAGCAAAGACAGACACCCACAGCTGAACACTGAGCTGAATTTCTGGAACCCACTGACAGAGAGGGAGGAGTGGTAAGCAAAGGGGTCAAGACTGGGCTGGTGAAACCCACAGAGACAGCTGACCTGAACAATGGGGAGTTCTTGGACCCCAGACTGGTGACTGAGAGAGGCCAGCATGGAACTGATCCAGAACCCCTGTACATGGGTGTCAGTGAGGAGACCTCAGTAATCTATGGGACCTTGAATAGTTGATCAGTATTTATCCCTGGCATACAAATGGACTTTGGGAGCCCATTTCACATAGAAGGACACATGGGGGAGGGCCTAGGCCCTGCCTGAGATGACATGCCAGACTTTGGAGATCCCTCATGGAAGGTCTCACCCTCCCTGGGGAGCAGAGGGGGCATGGGGTGGGGAGTTGAGGGAGTTGGTTGGGGGGCAGAGAAGGAGGGGAAGGAGAGGGAGCTAGGATTGACATGTCAAGCAAGCTTATTTCTAATTTAAATAAAAAAATGTCAAAAGTAAGCTATGGGCTTTGAAGCAATCTACTTGTGTTCTGGTTAGTTTTGGTCAACTTGACACAAGCTAGAGTCATTTGTGAAGAGAGACCTTAACTGAGGAAATACCCCCACCATATGGGCCTGTAGGCAACCCTAGGTGGCATTTTCTTAATTAATGATTGCCTATGGGAGGGCCCAGACCATTGTGAGTTGTGCTGAGCCTGGGAAGGTGGTCCTGGGTGGTATCAAAAAGAAAACTGAGCAAGTCAGGAGGAGAAATCTAGTTGTGGTAGTTTGAATATGCATGGCCCCCACAAGTTTTTGAATGTTTGGCCTATAGGGAATGGCACCATTGGGAGGTGTGTCCTCATTGGAGTAGGTTGGCATTGTTGGAGGAAGTGTGTTACTGTGGTGGCAGGGTTTGGGGTCTTATATACTCAAGTTATGCCCATCCTGGCACAGAGTAGCTTCTGCTGCTTGTGGATCAAGAAGTAGATTTCTCAGCTACTTCTCCAGCACCATGTCTGCTCGCATTCCACCATGAAGACAATGGACTAAATCGCTGAAACTATAAGCCAGCCCCAATTAAATGTTTACCTCTGTAAGAGTCGCTGTGGTCATGATATCTCTTTATGGCATTAGAAACCCTAACTAATGTTCCTCCATGACTTCTACTTTAGTATCTGTTCCCAGGTTCCTACCTTAGGTTCCTGTCTTGACTTCCAGCATTATGGAGCATGATCTGAAAGTTGTAGGATGAAATAATTTTCTTTGTCCCCAAGGTGCTTTTAATCATGGTGTTTTATCACAGCAATAGAAATTCTAAGACAACTTGTATAAACCTTGAAGAGGTATATTGGAAAGAAAAAGAATATTAGAGGTTAGACTTTCATATTCTTTGTTATTTGGACATATGTGCAGCTGAGAAGAAGCAATTTGCAATATTTTTCATGGGACAGCGGAAAGACAGGAAAAGCAAAGCAAAGAAAAATAGCAAGAGAAAATCGCTCCTCTCTGTGCAGTTATTATCAGTCTTAGCATTTGTTCCAATTTAATAATATTACAGTCTTTTATTATTTTACCTTTATAACAGTTTTTGTGTGATTTACTTACTTGAATCTTCCAAGATAAAGATTGTTACCTGCATAGTTAAAAATTATATTCTAGAAGTTAGCCCTGTGACTATTAATGTAATTGACTCTAATGTTCTGGCTAGTTTTATGTCAACTTGACACAAGCTAGTGTCATTTGGGAAGAGAGACTCTCAACTGAGAAAACGCCTTCATAAGACTAGCCTATAGGTAAATAGACAGTACATTTTCTTAATTAATGATTGATCTAAGAGGAACCATCATATTTTGGGTGGTGCCATCCCAGTCCTAGCTGGGGTTACTATTGTTGGGATGAAAAACTGTGATAAACAGCAAGCTAGGGGAGAAAGAATTCATTTGGTCTACTCTTCCATATCTCTGTTAACCATCAAGGAAATCAGGACAGGAACTCACAGGGCAGGAACCCAGAGGCAGGATCTAATACAGATGCTGTTTACAGGCTTGCTTTGCACAGCTTGCTTAACCTGCTTTCTTTTTTTTTCTTTTATCATTTTTTATTTTAATTTTTAAATAGCTTGTTTTACATGTCAATCCCAGTTCCCTCTCCCTCCCCTCCTCCCGCACTCCCCTTCCCCCCAGCCTCCCACCCTATTGCCAAATCCTTCCACATAGGGGATATCTAGAGTCTGTCATTTCACTCTGGGTAGGGTCCAGGCACTCCCCCTAAGAGTCCGGGCTGAGAGTGCATCCCTCTTTGTGCTATGGGCACATGATGACTGTTTGTATTCCAGGGATAGACACTGATCCACAGCTCAGGGCCCCATAGGTTGCCCAGGCCTTCTCGCTGACACTCACATTTGGGGAGTCCAGATCAGTCCCATGCTGGCCTCCCCACTGTCAGTCTGGGGTCCAAGAGCTCTCCCCTGTTCAGATCAGCTGTCTCTGCTGGTTTTACCAGCCCATTCTTTGCCAATTTACTCATCACTCCTCTCTCTGTCACTGGGTTCCTTGGGTTCAGTTCAGTGATTAATTGTGTGTTTGCCTCTGCTTCCATTAATCACTGGATGAAGGCTCCCGGATGGTTATAGACATCAAGTTCATTATCAGGAATGGGCATTCGAGGTGGTCTCTCCACTTAACCTGCTTTCTTATAGAACCCAGGACTACCAGGCCAGGGTTGGCACCATCCATAACGTACTGGGTCCTCCCATATCAATCACTAATTAAGAAAATGCCCACAGGCTTACCCACAGCTAAATCTTTTGCAAATTCCCTCCTCTTTGATGACTCTAGCTTGTGTCAAGTTGATGTAAAACCAGTCCGCACATGCCCCTGAGTCGCAGGTACAAGAAATTAAGCTGAGTAAGCCACAGGGGGCAAACCAGTAAGCAGCACTCCTCACATAGCTTCTGTATCAGCTCCTGCCTCCAGGTTCCTGCTCTGACTTCCTGCCCTCGGTGAAGGACTGTGATGTTGAACTGTGAGCTGAAATAAATCCTTTCCTCTCCAAATTGATTTTGGTCAATGGTGTTCTGTCATGGTGATAGAAATGTTAAGACAACTAAGTAATAGTTGTTTATCGGATTAAAGGAGTAAAAGTGATTAACTGAACTGTAAGATGTGTGAGTCAGTCATCTTCTCAGATGTATCATATTCTAATTAGGAAAAACAACATGCTAGATATTAAAGGGGGATCAGTGGTGATTAATGAAGAGATAACATGTTTTAGAAGTTCAGAGAAAGAAACTAGAAGTACTAGCAAGATGAAGAAATAGCAGGAGAGATGGGGCCTAGGATTGTTCTATCAGCATCAACTCTGAATGTTTTATGTACTGCAAGCCCATAAGTCTCTAATAATGCAATGTTATGTCAAAGCCTGCCTGTCAAGACAAAAGGTCATGTTTTCAATGCTCTCTGTGAAACAGGGGCTCGCATGAAGCCTATGGGGCACCTCAGTGATGACCACCTGCAGGACTCACTAAGGTATCACTGAACTCCTGGGCTCTGTGGGTCTCTTAGCACATCTGATAAAAGGGAGAGTGTCAGAGCACCTAGTGCTCTGAAGTGTATGTTATTCCTGTCCCCTCAGGCTGACTGGAGTGCCCATCTGCCTTGGTTTTCAACAACTGCAAAGAAGCCCAGCATGCAGGGAATGAAATATCTACTGGGTACGGGAGAATGTCAATTCTTAAAATGCTTTTCAGTTAGTACAATTGCCTCTCAGGGTATGAGGTATTTTTTATGCAACATGGAAAAATATTTCCAACACAAGTCCAAGTATTTGGTAACTTCCTACAGAAAATATTTTGGTAATATCAATTTGATGACTTCTTAATTTTATTTACCTGTTTAGATGATTGCCATAAACTTTTTATTCTCAGTAGCTGCTTTTTCTCATACATTACATTTACAAAACAGAACAACATGTTTGTAATAGATCTGAGATTGTTGACTATTAATAACTATTTTAAGTAAATATAAATACATATACTAAGTATCCTGTAAGTTAAATATCTATATTTTTGTGAAATTTGTTTTACTCTATCAGTATAACAGTGCTTTCATAGTTTGACTTCGACTGGACACTGGTAATTAATTTCATCATTTTAAATTGTGCTGAATAATTTGGTCAATTCATTTCATTATAAACATTATAGCCAGATAAGAAAACAATACACACACACACATACACACAGAGAGAGAGAGACAGACAGACAGACAGACAGACAGACAGACAGACAGACAGACACATACATGCTTTGCTTGGTATTATAAAAACATGACAGAATCTCCTCTCTGTAAAATCAAACTTAAGTTATTGTGGCAGTTACTATTCTACTACTATAATAAAATGTCATATCCAGAAACAACTTAAGGGGATGTGTTTATTTTAGCTTTACAGTTCCAGTACATTCATGTCTATAATGGTGAATACCATGGCAGTGGGCAGTAGGAAGCTTGCTATCACATTTCCTTGGCACACCAGGAATGAGAGAGAATGGAAAGTGTCACAAGGCTACAAACTGTCAAACCCTGTGGTGACTTGGAGAAAAATGGAGTATTACTATTAGGAGGTATGGTCTTGTTTGACAAAGTGTGTCACCGTGGGGGTGGTCTTTGAGTTGTCCTATGCTCAAACGACTCACAGTAAGACAGACCACTTCCTATTGCCTGCAAGATATATGACTCTCTGCTACTTTTCCAGCACCATGTCTGACTGTACACTGCCATGTCCAACCATAATGACAATGAACTGAACCGCTTAACTGTAAGTGAGCCAACTCAATTAAATGCTTTAATTTATAATAGTTGCTATGGTCACGGTGTCTCTTCACAGCCATAGAAACACTAAGTTAGAGTCTATCCCCAGCAATGTGCTTCCTCCAGCAAGACTCTATGTCCTAAAACTTCTAAAATTTCTCCAAATTAGCACACTATCTGGAGACCAGATGCTCAAATATCTCAGCCCATGGTGGGCATTTCTTATTAAAACCCAACAGTTTCTCTGAACAGAATAAAATTTGGTAAAATGATGATTTGAAGAAAAGCTTGTCCATAGTTTGACTGTAATAGGTTCAGAAAATGTCTAAGGATACAAAGAAATATGCAAGACTCTGTCATTAAATATAACTGATTATCTAGAATAGATCCCACATATTCTGAAACATTTGGCATTGCAAAGAGTTGTGCTGCCTCAGACACAACTAAAATTATCAGAAGTATGTTATTCACATTTGGGGAAATTTGTTTCTCAGAAACTTACAGAGATGAATCTAGGAACTTTGGAACAACAACAAACTATTTTGATTTTGATGTACCTCCTAATTGCATGACAAAAACAATAAAACATTTCCACCTATGCCCCAATGAGAATGATAATCTCCGGACTAGTTCTCTACTGTCCACCTGAGCATATACAGGTATCTGTACATTGCTGAAGACATCAAAGAACCACTGTGCTGTCAACTAAACTTGATTTAAAAAAATTGAAGTTGGGTGGGATACCTATTAAATGGCTCTCTTTGCCTGCCATGCTATTAGTTATAGGTGACCCAGGCAAGCAGGTTTCATGCAGTTTGTAACCCAGTAGAGATGGTATATACTGAGCAATTATGTTTTCAAGTGATGACTGCTAGAGAAAGAAGGAAGATGGCACAGTGAGACACTACATCATTGCTAAGGTAGTATGCTATGGACAAAAGTTATGAGGAAGGAAAATGAACTCCTTTAGAAAGGAAAATAGGAGGAGGAGGACTGTGCATCGAAGTAAGTGTGAGCCTATACAGCTAGAGGACAGGAGATGGCTTATGGCTATTCCTCAAGAGACAATTGACTTTCGTGGTCAGCACTCCAAGGGAGCAGCACTTTGCTCTTCCCCAGAGTCATTCCTAAAGGAAGACAGCCTGAATAGCTCAGTCACACCTACTTCACCACTTCAAGTGACCTGGAATGAAGCAAAGATGACCAGAGTGGGCCGAGTAATCACCCAAGTTAAGATCAAATCTCAACTTTCCCCCTCAAGAATGTACACACATTCATGACTGAAGAAAAGTCCCCCAACAAACATTAAGCCTCTGCTATATGTCATTATAGCCTGCCTCCCACTGCCTGGATGAAAGGTGGCCAAACTGATCCATATACTACATTAGAACATAATTCCACTTCTTTAAGTAAACACCAAACCAATTTTTTCTTAAAGACCATTTCACTCCACTAACTTAAATAAAGATCAACTGTTCCTGGACAGCACTCTCGAAAGCTTCACACTTTGAATAAAAGATGTTCACTTCAAGATTATGTTAACTTTACTCCTGGAGAAAAAATAACCAGAAGAATAATTAGACCTCCAAAAGATGTTAAAGCTAGTTAAAAATCAAAGTTAAAACTAAAGTCCTGATTGTAATTCCAATGCTCCTTTCATGAACATGGATATTTTTAAGTTATCATTACATAACTGTTCTCAGGAACTCACAAAATGAATGAATATAGACCAACAGCCATGAACAAGGAACTGTTATTGGTCATGTAACTAAACAGAATTTTCTAGTACATGACAAGCTTAACTTTCTAACATTCTGGGGCTTAGATCTTCATGTTAAAACAATAATGTGGGTTAGTCACATTTTTCAGGTACAGTAGGAGTGACTAAGAGACTAGAAAGTACAGAGTTACTACAGGTCAATGTTTCTCAACATGTGGGGCATGACCTCTTTGGGTCATGTTTAAATATAGCTCTAATTGTAACTCAGTGACAGTTAATAGTGTGGACTTTTTTTCCAAGTTCTGACCTCTGATATCCATGTGTTCTTTATTTAATTAGTGTATGTAAACATCATATGCACAAGAAAAAGTGGAAGGAAACCTTCCTATTACACTGATTTAGCACATGATGTCCCAGAAATTATGCAAGGCTGTTAGTACCAAAATCATCAGGAAATACTCTCTAGGAACATGTTACCCATTAAAGGAAAATTCAAACGCCCATCAAAGGAAGACAACAGACACTGACTCTCCCTTGGGAGCACCCTGCCAGCTGAGCACCTGTCGTAGGGGGCTTGTATATCCTATGTCTTCTGTAAGAAGCATCATCAGATTGTTCATTGACTTATGTATCTCTGTCTCCATCAAGGTAAGAAGGTACAGAGTAACATGGCAGACTCAAACACTAGTTTTATTCCATCCACATGGGAGGCTATGTCACTCAGTCAACAAGGAATCACGGCTTGGCTTTAAAATGGAATGCTTCTTTTCTCTCCTCCTTCCTCTCTCTCTCTCTCTCCCTCTCTCCCTCTGTCCCCCCTCTCTCTGTCCCCCTCTCTCTCTGTCCCCCTCTCTCTCGGAAGCATTTCAAACTTGGATTTTTTATTCTCAAATAAATAAATAAGAGGGGGTGGGCAAGAATGAGCATCTTCCACACTCTGCAGTTTCAGGGTAAGTATCCAATGCAACTTGCCTTGATAACTAAATTTATTATTAACTGTGTATTTCATGATGTTAGTGACAATATGTTAATGTGATTTTTCACGTCCTCCTGCAGTGAACAGATGGCTCCTTTTACTTTACTTTCCACATCAAGTGTGATTATTTCTTGGTGCCAAAAGCCACCTGCCGCTCTTCGGTCTCCAGTCTAATTTTTTATGTTGGTAAAACACAGCAGGACTTGTTATCAGTTGGATGGCATCTTAATAAAAGGAGACATGCCAACATATTGACATCATGTTCAAGGGGAAATTTCAGCCCCTCCAAACCCTTAACCCTTTTCCCCACCCCCTTCAAAAAATGAGGGATGAAAACAAACAAACAAACACACAAACAAATAAAATGCAAAGATCCCACCAGCTTCAAGATATGTAATTACAATTGTTGGGCCCAGAGCCAAGATGCTGAATTGGGCTCCCTTTGTTCATAAACCCAAGCACCTCACTCAGGCCTCTGATCTTTCATCCTGTGTAATAATTAGCTGTAACATATTCCAAAGTCAAATGTAAGCTGGAATACATTAACATTGAGATCAGTGTCAGGGCAATTTTCACTGGAAAGACAACATAGAACATGCTTCTGCACACAGGCAGATGCATACAAAAATTCCAAGATTCAACTATTCAGAAAATTCCTTCTAGATCTGAGAATATTAAACTTATTGACTTGCCTGTCATGAATGCTAACCTAGAATGCCAGGGTCTATGAATGTGAATTGCACTGAATCCCATGGTCCACACTTAACAAAGAACACGAGTAATAAACAACAGTAGATTGTTTTAAAATTTCCATTCTTCATTAGAACAAAGAGGGAGAGTGTGTGATGTGATTTGTGGTCCAAGAAGAGGTCTTCCAGGCAATTGGATGGCATGGCTCTCAACAGCTGGTCCAGCACATTTGGGAACAGCATGTAGAAAAATGCATCAGTGTTTTGAAGATTGCCAACTGTGATGATGCCTCAGTTAGGGCACAGTCTGAAATAGTCAGATGGCCTAGCCACAGACAATGTGAACAAATGCCCTCATCGTCCGGCCACACACTTAAATCAAGACTGAGAGGAGTCTCAACTGTTAATAAATCTTACCTGTCACACTGAGTCATACCCTTGTGATAAAGTTAAGAAGTGATACACACGGGTATCTGAAATTGTGGCTAAGAGCCAACCAGTCAAAACAGGCAGCTCTTTGTTTCTCCTAAGATTTACAAAATTTATACAAAGCAAAAGAAGATACCTATGATAAAAGGACAAGTATCATAATAACAATTATTTGGAGTGGGTACTTTTCACTCAATTATTCTACACTGAATCATGGATGACTTTGTGCCTCTCCATTGCCAAAGCACAGGAAACTGCATGGGATTGCATAACTATGCTTTGTGGGCCCATCAGCTTATTTGCACTATAGTTTCCCAGCTGCTATATATTGAGGTTAATTATCCTTCAAAAATCCATGGGTTAAAATGGCACTAAGGGAAGAAGGAGATCTTTAGAAGGTAGAGCCTGGTGGGAGGTGTTTAGGTCATTTGGTAACATAATGGGAGGTTACATTATCTTGGTCAAGTGGGACGGTTTACTCATCCATGCATTCCCACAATTGCATGGAGTAAGCCTATAAGAGCACTAGCAATGGTTGCACCCAATCATAGAATTGACTCTTTAAAACTTAGCTAAAAAATAATTTCTCTTTGAAGATTAGTTATCTCAGATATTTTGTTATAGTGATGGAATGAAGCACACCAATATTTTATTATTAACATTAGCAAACATACAAAAACTTGGAAGAATTTTATCACTACACCACTGTAAGCACCATGTGGATCCCACAACCAACATTGTCTTATTATAATATCTTCCTTACATATTTCCACCTACCTACTCTCCTCCTAGTCATTATTCAACCTGCCTTAATATGTTAGATTACAAAACTGACAAGCAATAATTCATCCAGAAAGCAAAATTTAAATAACCTTGATTTAAGGGGTAGAGGTCCTCAGCAATGCATAATGGAAAGGGCAAGTGGACAGTGGGATCGTCTTTATACAGCAGTGGTTTAGTTGCACATGGCTGTTTGGCTTTTAAGCTTGGCCACTACCTACTCCTATGATGTATTCAGGAAGAGGATAACTGTACACACTACTCATCTTCTTAAACCTGGCTTAGTGGCTGTCCATCAACCTCTCCTACATTTACATCATGGTTTCCATGATGCTCACTGTACAATTGTAAGTTGATATTGAGACCCAGTGAAGACCATCTTTTTACAGATAGCTATCACTTTGGCATCCACTAAGAAAATACCTGTGAGTCCAAAAGCTACACATAGCATTGGATGGCAGCATTCCAACAGAGAGCAGTGGTTGTCAGGGTGATGAGTCATTTTAAACAGAGGGCAATGGGATTCATTGAAGATAAAAGCCAAACTCTTTCCCACAGAAGCCAGGGGCTGAATTGGAACTGTCTTGTGGTGTCCTGAGCTACCAGTAACACCATCCACTCATCTTGATACTCTCCCAAAGATGAGATTTTTTTCTTGACTGTTTTAAGCCCATATTTTCAGAGGAAACAACAGAACACAAGAAAAACAAGAATTAAAAGTTCCTCAAATGGTTTGTACTGAGTTTACTGGTCCCAACAACCTTCCAAATTAGCAAATCGCCTAAGCCCTAGTTGAAGGCAAGCTCAATAGTAAAATTAGCAAAGTAACTTCAAAAGTTATCTTAGAATGGTTTATTTCATCAGAAAAACCTGACCAAAAGCTTGGTAAGGATGGGGATTATTTTTATCATTTTAAACTATGCTGGAAAGATATTCTTAGTTGGGAAACTCATGAAGTTGTTAATCATCCAGTATAATACAGATAAGAATATAGTGATGGGATATAAGAATCTTTGTGGAACCCAAATACCCCTTTGAAAGAGATACTGGTCTACAGCTGAACTACATTAAACATGTCTGATCTCATCACTAGGCTACTCTCCCAGATGCCATCTGTCTCAGCTTGTCTCTGATAACCTAATGGAAGTAGATATTTGTGAAACCCACCTGCTCTACTTTTATTAACCTCTTGCTGCGTTCATGGTGAGCTATTAATACTTCTGCATTTTATAGAATCTTTTTAATCTGCATAAAAATTTAATTTCCCTTCTCACACCTTTGTGTGCAAATTTAATAATATTCTTGAACTAAGAACCCCAGCAGTTTCCCCTAGCCAACAGGAGCTCAAGACCATTTACTTAGACTCAGATAGACTCAGACACGGAGAAGCAAATCAAGCATTTTCCTTGCAAAAGTTCCCAGGTCCTAGAAGTTAAGATTTCCTTCATACTAGGAATTTTTCTGAAATAATTTGCTCTCTCCATCTTTTGCTAAAAACCTAACAAAGGTAATTAATCAACAAACATGTATTTATAAAGACTCCCAAAGTGAAACTTCAAAATTGCTCTTTTGAGGATAACTGATTACATATAAAAATTTATAAAAAAATTTATAATGCATGCTAAACTATTATGTAAAAATAAATACAGATAAATTATCTTGAATTCATAATAATTACTTATCTAAGCAAGGACTATAACTAGTGGTGTTCATTAATTCATTTAACAATTTTTTGAGGTGCTAAGATTTGAAATAGGCTGCAAATAAAGGATTAAATATAATAACCCCAATTCCATGTCCTCATTGAACTTTAAAATTTAGGGGAGTTGATGGGGGAAAATAAATAAATTCTCTCTAAAATAGGGTAAGCATTGGAAGATAAGCCATTAAAGACAAGTACATTTAGTTTGTATGGTTCTAACCTAAAAGTTATAATAAGGGTGACATTTTATGTATTACTGCATTATTGCTTACAATAAAACACATGTATAACAACCCCTAAAATATTTGTTAAATTATTGAATGTAAGAATTTAAAACTTGATAATATGGATATAAATAAGATTTTAAATTAAGAAGGTTCTGTGGATGAGTGTGCTCCTACCTACTGTAATCCTACTGTAATATGGGAAGCTTTAAACTTTTTACTTGTTGGTTCAATTGTCTGCAAAGCATCATTTATCAGCTTTCAGTAAAGAACTAAGTCAGTTAGTCACCTTTCTAAACTGAATTGTGACATTTATCTGATCATTCAATGGCTAAACTTTATGATCAGCAGAATTGTATAAACCATTTCTTTATAATCAGAAGTCTTTATAGTTAAGTACTTAAAGAGAAATGTCTTAAAGCAGTCTAAGAATTAAGAACTAATGGGGATGAAAAAATTGGTTTGCATATTTGGGTATGACTGGGAAAAAGGGATCTAAAGAAAAAATGCATTAAATGTTTTCTTATATATATTTTGTACATAAAATGTCTTACTACTGTTAAATACACAGGAAGAAAATTTAAATACAATTTATACACTGTGCTGCATGAAAATTCAGACAAACATAATACAATAAACTCACAAGTACTCTGGTAGACTTGTAAAATGTGAATGGAGACATGATGGAGAAAATCGGTTCCACTCCTGGTCCTTTCTATTCTTTACCATCCATATTGCATTGAAACGCCACCTCTCTTTGTCTGCCTTTATAATCCCTGAAAAGTTTACATAAATGGAAAACAAGAACCAGTTAAAATAATGAAACCACAGTACCACAGTTCTTTGTGTTATTTTCTATATAGTTCTGTTTGGTTTTCATTAGGAATAAATGGGTCCCATCGTTAAGCTAATGCAGATCTAATCTATGCCCTAATGTAAAAACTGCTACCAGTAATTGATTGTCTATTAAATTTTACCTGGTAATTAAATATTTTTTGTTTGGTTGGTTTATTTCTCTATTTTTTGAGACAGCATTTCTCTATGTAGCCCTGGCTGCCCGGGAACTCACTCTGGAGACCAGAGTCTTTGAACTTAGAGACTCACCTGCCTCTGCCTCCCAAATGCTATGATTAAAGGTGTATGCTATCACCACCTGGGAATTAAATATTATTTTAATCATCAACTTCACAGATAAAAAATTTTAAATTTTCATTCAGTAGGTATTTACTCTATCTTCCTTGGAATAAAAGAGAGTGGCCTATTTCCCCACCTGGAACAACTAAAAAATGAACAAAAAATATAAGAAATAATTTATAAAATTCATGACATTTCTGCATAAAGTGCTAAATGCCAAGGAATGGAAAGTGATTCCTAAGAGGTTAGAACCAAGTGGTATGGGCACTGATCAGTGCCCCTTTGTGAAGAAGTCGCTTGAGGCTGAGAGGGTCAGGAAGAATAGGGTCTGATATCAGTCCAGGACTGGGAGATAAGACTGTACCCAACAACAACAAAACGTCATTGGCTTTGAACACTGTGTAGAGTTCATAGAAAGATCTCTCTAAGCCAAGGAGAGTAGTTATTCCTAAACTGATCATGGCCCATATTTCTTCTATAACAGGTTTTCAAAGTGAAGCTGGAATGTTGGTGACTTGCGCCTGTGCAGCTTTAAGCCAGTAACTGAAGCTGCTGTGAGTTTGTGCATGCAACAGCAATGCTGGGACCAGAAGAGACTGTTTTATAAAAACTTCCTGCTTACTCTCTGGATCTTACCATCTTTCTGCTCCCTATTCCATGAAGTTTTTTGAGCCTTGAGAGAGACAGGGATAATCACTCCACAGTCACTTGTTCCCTGTGTTTAGGCTAGTTTTGAGTCTCTCTATTAGTCACTGAACACTGCCACAAAAGCTTTGATGAGCAATTAGACCTGCACTAGTAAGAGAGGAATTCAGAAGGGATACTGATACTATGTCCATTTAGCAAAACAATGTAAGAGTAGGTTCTTCCTAGTACCTGTGACCTGAGCCATGAGGGTTAGAGTTGGGCAGGGTTACAGTTCTAGGCATGAGTTACATCCTGTGGGGTGGGTTTTAAAATCCTATTTGAAAGCTGTTCCTTGCCCCCACAATATGTATGGCACTAATGCACCAATGTTCATATCTTTCTAAATACATCATTTTTCTATCTTGCTAAGTTCCCAGGCAGGTTAAGACTGTTGATAATTTTTCTCCCCCAGCAGCCTATATAGGACTATCCCATTCTATGAATGGGTAAGCAGCATGAAGGAAACTTCCAGATCATTTCCATCTTGATATCTTCATATCCTGAGACCAAGGTGAGCGGTTGGGAGGGGTTCACGTGTCACTCCTAGCTGGGGATAAATTGTCAAGTGATGGCTACTGGGAGAGGAAGACTGAGTTTTCTTTATGAGGGTGCCCTGAAATAAGTCGCTCCTAGTGCAATGGATGGCCCTACATCCATGAACATATAGGCAAGATTTATTAGACTCAAATTGTTATTAAAAGAAAGACATGGGGTCCAGAGAGGACTGATGTCACTGGGAAGGAGTTGGAGTGGAACAAGTAGAAGTTGGATAAGATCTAAGCATATTCTTTACATGCATGAAACGATCAAAGGGTAATTTTTAAGAAAGCAACTCTTTCCAGGTTACTTATCGACATCTCAGAACAGACTGTATTCTGACTAACAGCATACAAGTGTATTTAGTACCCATGTAAAGCAAATCCATTTAATTAAGCCTAGCACTTAATTAAAAATTATCAAACATGCAAAGAAAGGTGGAAATAGAAGCCATAATAAGACAATAAATAAATCAAAATTGAACAGAAACTGACAGTTTATTGCAGAAAATGATGTTAAAATCTATTCTAACTGTATTCCACATGTTAAAGAAAGGTTCAGTAGGTATCTAAAAATCCCCAAGTTGAACTTCTAGGAGTTAAAACTACACATGAACTGGAAAAATACAGCAGATGTAAATTAACTGCAGATCTAGACTAGCGTTATGGACTTGAATACAGAGCAGTTACAAACTGTACATTTAAATACAGAGTAGATCTTTATAATGAGTGGAAAGCCAGTGAACTTGTAAGACAGATTCCATATATGAGGTTTGAGACCTTAAAGGTACAAATAAAGCAAATATTTGAAGAAATAATAGCCAGAATTTTTCATATTTGATGGATGTTGTGAATCTGCAGATAAGTGACACAGCAAACCCCAAACACAGAAAGGAGGGAAAACAAAACAAAAGAAAATAACGAAAACCCCACAATGCACATAAAACGGATGGAAAATGCCCGTTTAAAACACAAACCGCCAAAAACAGGCAGCAACGATGAAAACTCTACAAGCAGTCAGAGTAAATAAAACAGGCTAAAAACAAGAATGAGAAACATACCTAAAATGGGAAGTGAAGTTATTCAAGTAACTACCCCATGGTTCTTAAAAGGAAGGCGTGAGAAAGGAAATTGCAACTCTATACCCCAAACAAATTAGCTTTCAGTATTAAGACAAAATGCTTTCAGAAGTTCAAATGTTGGAAGAATCTGTGTCTGACACATTTGCTTTATAAGAAATCGTAAGGATATTTCACAGGTAGAAAGGGAGAGAAAACAGAAACACAGATCCACACACGCAAGAGTAAAGCGCACTCTGAATATTATCATATAAATCTCAGGAAATGAGACAGAGAGGCGAGGGGCGGGGCTTTGGCGAGGGGCGGGTCAAATAAATTAGCGGAAGCTGGCAGCTGCGCCTGCGCACTCCAGCTTCCCTGACTGGCTGTTGTGCCTCCTCCAAACGGGCATCACCAGGGAAACGGTCCCTGAGCCACAGACTCCACTGACCAGTTTCATGGCAGCCTCGAAGCAAACAGCTGTGGGGCCGTTAGTGGGAGCAGTGGTCCAGGGCACCAACTCCACTCGCTTTCTAGTTTTCAATTCCAAAACATCAGAACTACTTAGCCACCATCATGTGGAATTGACACAAGAGTTTCCAAAAGAAGGATGGGTGGAGCAAGACCCCAAGGAAATTCTTCAGTCCGTCTATGAGTGCATAGCAAGAACTTGCGAGAAACTTGCTGGGGTGAACATTGATATTTCCAACATTAAAGCTGTCGGTTTGAGCAACCAGCGGGAAACCACTGTGGTCTGGGACAAGTTCACGGGAGACCCTCTCTACAATGCTGTGGTGTGGCTTGATCTCAGAACCCAGTCTACCGTGGAGGCTCTCAGTAAGAAAATCCCAGGAAACAGCAACTTTGTCAAGTCCAAGACAGGCCTGCCGCTGAGCACTTACTTCAGTGCAGTGAAACTGCGCTGGATGTTGGACAACCTGAGACCCATTCAAAAGGCTGTTGAGGAAGGCAGAGCCCTGTTTGGAACCATCGACTCCTGGCTCATCTGGAGTATGACAGGGGGAGTCAATGGAGGCGTCCATTGTACAGATGTAACAAATGCTAGTAGAACGATGCTTTTCAACATCCACTCTTTGGAATGGGATAAAGAGCTCTGTGACTTTTTTGAAATCCCCATGAACATTCTCCCAAACGTTTGCAGTTCTTCTGAGATCTATGGCCTGATGACTGCAGGAGCCTTGGAAGGCGTGCCTATATCTGGATGTTTGGGGGACCAATCCGCTGCATTACTGGGACAGATGTGCTTCCAGGAAGGTCAAGCCAAAAACACATATGGAACAGGGTGCTTCTTACTATGCAATACAGGCCATAAGTGCGTGTTTTCTGAACATGGCCTTCTGACCACAGTGGCTTACAAACTAGGCAAAAATAAGCCAGCATTTTACGCATTAGAAGGTTCTGTCGCAATAGCTGGTGCGGTTATTCGCTGGCTTAGAGACAATTTTGAAATTATAACGACCTCAGAAGAAATTGAAAAGCTTGCAAAAGAGGTAGGCACTTCCTATGGCTGCTACTTCGTCCCAGCCTTTTCAGGGTTATATGCTCCTTACTGGGAACCCAGTGCAAGAGGGATAATCTGTGGTCTCACTCAGTTCACCAATAAATGCCATATTGCCTTTGCTGCCTTAGAAGCTGTTTGTTTCCAAACCAGAGAGATTCTGGATGCCATGAACCGCGACTGTGGAATTCCACTCAGCCATTTGCAGGTAGATGGAGGAATGACCAACAACAAAATTCTTATGCAACTACAGGCAGACATTCTGCGCATTCCTGTAGTTAAGTCGGTTATGCCTGAAACAACTGCCCTGGGAGCTGCCATGGCAGCTGGAGCTGCAGAGGGGGTAGACGTTTGGAGTCTTGAACCTGAGGATATTTCTGCAGTCTTGATGGAACGGTATGAGCCACAAATCCAAGCCACAGAAAGTGAAATTCGTTATGCAACATGGAAGAAAGCAGTGATGAAGTCAATGGGTTGGGTGACAGCCCAAACCCCTGAAAATGGTGAAGGGGCTGTCTTCTCCTGTCTGCCCTTGGGCTTTTTTATAGTGAGTAGCATAACATTATTAATTGGAGCAAGATATGTCTCCAGTTTTGAAGATTAATTTCAACCACAGATTCCTAAGAAATAACAGCTTTCTATAGAATGAATTCTGTCTTTTAATGTGAGGTCACTATTATAGGTTTATATTTTATTTATAAACCACTTGCTACAGGACCAATGAGGCCCTGACAAATACACCTTAAAATAAAGGTTTTGAATAAAGAGATCACATTATAAAAGAATATGGAAAACCTCAATTGTTTTTAACATCAATAGTTAAGGTTGTCATGATGGGAAGAAAGCATTTTACTGGTTTCCATGGGGGAGGGCATATTTTATTTGGCATGCAACATTTATATCATAGAGAAGCCTATTTATAAATTCAGAGCACATGGCAGCTGGTGGGTCAGAAAAGAGATGTCTTGACCATTACAGATGTAATTCCTTCAGGATAAATAGGCATGTATGTGTAGGGCAACACATATACATAATATTTACCAAGAAAAATAGTTTCCTAAAATGATAGTACTTAACTTTAAATGTGTCACATCCTAGCATCAAAATTTACAAAATAGAATTATCATTTATATTGACAGAACAATATGATTCCAATATTATTTTATGTATTTCACTTTTTATTAACTATCTTAGATCTAAGGTAGAAAAGTGAAAGGCTGCAGGTTATTGTAGTACATATTTTCAAGGAAGAGATTATTGAAATAATATTAAATAGTGTCTAAGAATAAAAAAATGAAGGTTGCAAAAGAATAAGTGTAAGTTTTAAACGTCCTATAACATGTTATGTGATATAATACTTTAAATTATACTTTAATATGATCAAACCCAAAAGTAAAAGAAAAATTTTATTAATCACTTAAATATCTAAGTTAGAGCCATAAAATATTCAATTGATCCCCAAAACAGTATATAACAGATAAAAAGGAATAAATAGTAAGTAGGAAAATATATTTAAACATAAGCATGCTGATGAAAACATTAACTGTAAATGGTCCAATTATTCCAAATCAAAAGCAACACTATCAAATTAAGGCAATATTATACATATATAGGAAAAAAATTAAAGAGGAAGGACTGGGGAAATATGTTAAAATTAATCAAAAGAGATCTGAAATGTTTATTCCTGTGCCAAGGCAAATTTCAGAACAAAGAATGTTATCAGTGACAAATAAGATCTACAAATGGTAAAGACAAAAGGGTATATTCATCAAAATTCTTAATAATCCTAAATATTTAAACACTTCAAGATAAAGTTTTGAAACATATAAAGCCTAAGTGTGGTAGGTATGAAAGAAATAAAATATTAATTGCAGCAGTAGGACATGCAAATGAGAATTTGGAAAGTGTAGAATGTTTGAACAATACCATCAATTTGACTTAATGGGCATTCACAGAGCATGACAACTGACAACTTTTTTTTCTTTTCAAGTGTGTATGAAACATTTGCCACCAAAGACCATATTCAAACAGCAGCCCAAATTGTTTTCAATGTCGTATATATTTAAATACATGCAAATTCACAAAAGACATATCTTTGGGAAAATCTTAAATAATTGGAAGCTGTATGAATAACTTCTGTAAATGGAGAGAAAGAATATTTTTAAATGAATGAAAATTATATTATCGCCATCAAAAGCACTATGTAGCAAGAGTAACCAGACTCAAACTCCATAGACCTCACTGAACCTCTATACACTTAGAACAGACATGCTGAAGCTGTGCAGTCTCCTTTGTATAAATTTTTAGAAAATACAAACTAGAAGCTGGAGAGGTAGCTCAGTAGTTAAGAGCACTGGTTGCTCTTCCAGAGAACCTGAGTTTGATTTCCAGCACCCATGTGGCTGGAAACTCTAGCTCCAGAAGATTTGATGCTTTCTCTGGCCTCCAAGGGAGTTAGGTACACATGTAGTGTGTGTGTGTGTGTGTGTGTGTGTGTGTGTGTGTGTGTGTGTGTGCTGTCTGTCTGTCTGTCTGTCTGTCTGTCTGTCTGTCTGTCTGTGTCTGTCTGTTAATCTGATTGTACATGTGATTACAGTGCCTGCAGAGTCTAGAAAGCACCCTGGAGCTGAGGCTTCCAGCCTCTGTGAACCACTAGACATGGATGCTGAGAACAAAACTCATATTCTCTGGATAAGCAGTATGCATTTTTGACTGCTGAATCATCATCTCAGTCCATCACAAAATTGTTGGGTTTTGGTTTTTTTACACTTATTTATCTAATGATTTTTAAAGATTTATTTATTTTATGTATGTGTGTGTGCCCCTGGGTGTATATATGTGTAGCTGATGGAAGCCAAAGAAGGCATCAGATCCCCTGTTACAGGCTATCATGAACAGCCAAACAGGGGTGTTGGGAACAAAACCCAGTTACTCAAGAAGAACAGCAAGCATTCTGGTCCACTGAACTGGTCTCCACCTCATTCATAAAGATGTTATGAGTCAAGTTTCTCAGAGAAACAGGACTTACAGAATATGTATATTCTTTAATAAATTCCATATATATGTATTCCATAATAAATTATATATATATGTATATTGATGGCTTATAGGTTATGATACACCTAGTCCAACTATGGCTGTGTACCAACAGAAGGTCCAAGAATCCAGTAGTTGTTCAGTCCATAAGACTGCATGTCTCAGCTGGTCTTCAGTGTATTCCAGAATCCTGAAGAAGCATTCTCTAATGCCAGTGAAGGAATGGACTTGTCAGGCAGTCAAATAGAGCAAGTTTCCTTCTTCCATGTCTTTTATAATATAGGCTACCAAGAGAAGGTATGGCTTATATTAAACATGTATTTTCCTACCTCAAAAGATTCAAATGAAAATTGGGTCTTCCCACTTCATTTAATTGAGGAGGAAAAAGATCCCTTACAGAAGTACCCGGCTGCTTGGGTTTTGGTCAACTGGTTAATTCCATATTCAGTCAAGTTGACAACCAAGAATCGTCATCACAGGTTAAGAAAAACATCAAGCTCAGCAGTGTCTCAGTCATATTCCTTCCAAGAACATCCTTCTGGTATTATCTGCTTTCCCTTTGATTAAGAAACGTTTCATTTTATAATTTGTCTTATATGATACTGGCAAATTATAGTACTTCACCCTTAAACTATAAAGAAGCTTCTGTGTTTTCTATTATGAAAACAGCTAGTGGGTAATTTTTCCATATGGCCACTAGACAGAACTTTCTGGTTAAACTGTGGGGTGGGGTCCTGTTGCTTAAGTGCTAAGAAACTCTTCCTTTAATGGGAGGCGTGTGTGTGTGTGAAAGAGAGAGAGCGAGAGATGAGAGAGAGAGAGAGAGAGAGAGAGAGAGAGAGAGAGAGAGAGAGAGAGAGGTTGAGCCGAAAGAGGAAGCACACATATAAATACAATTTCTCAAGGGCTTGTATCATAAATCAAGTGAGTGGGGACTGGGAAGAGATGAAATAGATGAGGATGAAGAGAGAAAGAAACTTAGAAGAGAAACAAAAAAAGAGCAAGAAAAGTGAGAAGCTGAGGTTATTTAAAGAGACACAAGATGCACTATTAAATCTAGTGAAGGACAAATACAGTATTTAGTATCAGGAGGGAGAGTCATTAAGCAGCTTCATAATTTCTGATTTAGCTCTAGGAATGTAACTTATGTACAATGGAAAAAGAGATAAGTATCCCCAACCTGCAACTTGCCTCTTCTCAGAGTCCTGAATCATGTATCTATCTGATGTCCGATGCTTCTATTATCATGGAGATGTAAGTGCCCATAAATCCCAGGAAATCTGTTGTACTCTCTGATGCCTCAGCATCTGCATCTAACTGTTATATTCAGCAATCTCCATTTAGGTAGAATATTATGTGCCCACTTTATGACTATTAGATATGGAAATTTTGCTCCTGTGCTTCTTTTTAAGAATGTAGGAACTAATAAGACTTCCTAGGATAATCATCCAGTAAAGTTCACATACATCATCATCTCAGTCAGTAGCCCACTTTAGCTTCCCACTGAAATGATGACTCTATACTATGTTCTGATTGTTTCAATCAAAACTTAATAAACTTAATATTTAAATAATCACTGTAGTTCCTATCAACAACCTTTACTGCCCAGTTTATTTGAGCATTGAAAAAATTATGTGTGCTCCTTGCCCTCTTTGTGTGTAGCATACATTTCTGCTCATTAGCATGTCAACTCTCACCAAAGGACTTTATTTTAGCCAATAAAAAGGAAAAAAGACCTTGATAGATCCTTGGTGAGAAAGAAGTAGAGGGCAGTTAGACTATGTTAATTATCTTGTTGTAAACCATCTGAAATTCAGCTCATTGTAAACAAACCACAGATCTCTTACATTTAGCTGTGAGAGGATGTTTTTTCAAATATCAGAAAAGCCAAGCTCAGCCATGTTTATAAGACAAAATTAGTAAGAAGACATTATGTCTCTATTAGTATCTCCAAAGAAAATGGGGCAAAATACAGGACAAAAAAAAAAAAAACGTTTGAGAGACTGCAAATAAGGACAATTCTGGTTTGTCTACAGAGCTTTTCATCCAGAATGCACAAGGCTGTGTGTGCAGCTGCCTCTTCATTTTTCCACCTCAGTTCAGCCTGGGCAGTGAGATAAAAGCAGGAGATGGATTTAACAAAAAAAAAAAAAAAACGCTGGAGGAATCTGTAGTTGCTAGTCTCCCTTCTGTCTTGTCCTCACATTGTCAATAAGGTTTGACTAGCCTTGGATATATTTCTCTGAAACAACTGATTGATCACTTCTTCCCAGTTCTTTTTCAAGTGATCCACAGTTATCCACCATATCAGAACTGTTTTCCTATTAAGGACACTGAGAAAAATGAACAAGAAAATAACCTTCTTCATCCAAAACGGGTACGGTTCTAGAGTCATGGAAAGAAATATAATGGCCTTACAGCATTTAACATTCTCAAAATTAGTGTTCTTAAAGAAAACCCTAAGAAATGACTAGAATTGTGTAGGGCTGAAGCCCAAAATCATCCAAAAGAAAAAAAAAACAACAGAAAGTGGAATTACTATTTCATAAATATACATATATATTGGAAAATATTTAATATGTAGTTTTAGGGTTTTTTTACATTGCCTTAAATAATACTATAATACATATAAGATAAAGTCAAAGGCAATTATAAATACATCTATGAGATTTATTGTGAAATTTAAAATTTTGCCTTGGCAAATGAGCAATTTGGAGGATGCATACATGCATGCATACATATGTACATACATATAGCTTTTATTGCAAATTATTCCAAGCATACACTAGAAGTTTCTGAATTATAATAAAATCATCCTTTATTCAATAATAATTTTCAGTTTCTAAAAAAAAAATACAGGTTTTTTGAGATGTTTCCTTGGCTGCAAAACATGAATCTGGGTAAGAACTTCTGGACACAAAATTTTTCTCTACAAAGAATGTTTGATACTCATTTTCACAACATGTAGTCACCTAGGAAATCCTTTCATGTGGGGGACAGATGAAAAGTTCCGTCCTTCTGACCCTGTGCATACCCACCCTCCTCCCCTTGTTCCTTTCTTCTTACTCCACCTCCCTTAATCCCCCATTGCTTCTTTTCCCTGAAACGCAATCCACTGGGTCATATCATAACTACTTGTATTCATGAACATCAAAAGGATGGCAGTCCATTTAGTACCCTGCCGATGAACATGCACTAAAAAGTGGCACTGGCAACTGGGCGCTTGCTGCCCACTGGGCACCAAGCAGCGATGTGCTAAAGCTCCAGCATGCTGCACCATAGAGAAGAATGACATTCATTAAAGTTGTATCAAAACCAAATCATGCACCAACTGTTTGCCTCTGTGAGTATTTGGACAATCATTTATCTAACTTTCATTCATTCTGCCACAGCCTCTACCCTTCAGTTCTAACCAATGCCCAGTTATTCCCCTTGTCTGTGTATGCTTTCTCCTGTCTTTCCTGAGTTTCACTCTCTCGTAACAGCCACAAGTTACATTATGAAAACTAATCAATGCCTATGTAAAGAGAAACATGAAGAAAACATGTGTGCATTTTATAAAATTTCCCTGCAGCCTTTGACAATGTTTCCTTTCTGATCCGTAATTGACAGCTATCACTAGAGAACTAGAGTTATGTACTCTTCATTTGTCAAGGAATTAAAACCATGCTCCTAATGAATTTCAACTAAAACTTACAAGCCGTATATTGGAACCTGAGGTTTAAACAGAGTTATATAGCCCCAGTTCTGGGAGTTGGTTTGTGTGTGGAAGTGCCAAACCAGAAGGAAATTTCCAACTTTTCTTTGAAATTTTTAATTTTCTAAATAATATTTTATTAATGCTTTAAAAATATCATACAATTTATTTTGATCATGTGCCTCTCTCCCCAACTCCTTTCATATGCATCCTCTGGAGCCTCCTTGGCCTACCCACCCAACTCTGAGTTCTCTTCTTTTTTCTTGCCCCATCTGATCTAGTTTGTGAGCCCAATAACTCTTGGGGGTGCCATGTTCCCTGGAGTGTGTCAACTCATAAGGAGACCTATCATAAAGGAAAGCTTCTTTCTCCTGGTCACTAGAATTCTGTTAAATGGACATGACAGTAAAAAGACTTTTAATGACTTACTAGCTATTATATCTCCCAACCCTCATTAAAGAAGTCTCTTCTTACAGTAGACAGTACTTACCACAGAGACCCTTGATTGGCCATTTGCAGAGAGTAAAATGTCAATCTTAAGCATACAAAACACCACTAGTTTTCTCAAGGTTCAGTTTGCAAAGATTGAGAAATAAAGCTGTACCAGTATAGTTTCTCCCATCCAGCATTCAACGATGTCCTAAGGAAATGGCAATTCGTGACCTTTCATTTCACACTTCATTCACACTCATGGCACAGGTATCCCCACCACCTACTGCCCAGATACATGCTAACGTGCTCTGCTGTCTATCTCATTAGTTGACCCTACAGTTTTTAAGAGAATGGACAATAACTAAAATAGTATGATGTTAGGGTCAGCTATGGTTGGTCCTTCAAACTGGGTCTTCTGGATATACTCACCCTCCCATCATCAAACCCACCAGCCTCTCCCACATCTCATGGGAATGCCAGGCAGCCCAGAGTCCTGAGTCCATTCTTGCTGTATTCTCTACAATGGTGTAAAGGGAATTTAATTCCACTTTATAAAGGACATTTCCTCCATACCTAGAGGTAAGGAAATGGAATTCCATTGTGCAGTAGTGTGAACCTGTGAATCCAGCACTCAGAAAATGGAAAATGAGAAATTTAAGATCATCCTTGGCTTCATGGAGACTTCCAGGACAGCATAAGTGGTTACGTTCTGGTCTTAAAAATTCCCCCAAAAGGGCAGAAGTAATTCTTTGTGAGTAAGATCAAGTGCATCTTAGAAATCAATTATACTATAAATTTTCAAAATTGCCCAGTTATTTCAATCAAATTATTTCTAGGATATGAAAACATGATTTTAAAAATTCTTGCATTGTATTTGGCTGTCAACAAATTGCAGTCATGCATTCATCTATCTACCAGCAGTATTTTCCAATATCGCTACATTAAGGTTATGCTTCCTAGGTCCAATGCAAAACCATAGACAATAAAAATAAAGTAATTAGACTTTGAAAATTTAAGACTTTAGTCCTTCAAAGGATGATGACAAGGGGGTAAAATGTCAATGTTTGCAAATAAGAGAGTTTGTAAGGAATTAATTTCCAAAACAAAAGCAAATATAAGTCACTAACAAAAACCAAAAAGAAATTTGAAAATAAGTAATGAATGTCAATATGCACTTCTCCAAAGAAGATACAAAAATGGCAAATAAGCACATGGTAGTATTTTTCTTATTCTCACAGAGAAATACAAATAAGAATATTATTGAAGTATCTGCTATAAAAAACAAACAGTATTGAAAATAAGTGTTGGGGAGGATGTGGAAAATTTGGGACCCTTGTTGGTGGGAATGTAAAATGGTACATCTGCTATGGAAGACAGAATGGCAAGTCCTCAAATCTTAAATTTAGAATTGCCACATGAGCCAGCAATGCTACTTCTAGCTACATTCCAAAATGAATAGGAATCATGGGCTGAAACAGATATGTGTACGCTAATGTTCCCAGTAGCATTAAACATAGTAGTCAAAATTGGAAACAAGCCAAGTGTCCATCAACAGATACATGGATACACAAAACATGGTGTGCACATGCAGCCTGAAAAACGGGTGGAATTCTGCTACAGCGTGGATGATCTTCATAAGCAATATGCTAGTGAATTATGCCATGCACAAAAAGGATAGCCACTCTATGATTCGACTCACACAAGGTGGCTGGAAGAATCAAGCTGATGCAGACCAAGTGTAGAACAATATTATGGAGACTGTAGAAGGAGAGCAATAAGACCTAAGTTTAAGATATAAATAGTTCTAGAAATGCATGGTAATGATGGTTACACAACAACATGAAGGTGCAAAACACCACTAAATTGTTACTGTAAGACTTCTTAGGCTCTACATGCTTTATCACAAGAATCAAGTCTACCCTATGGATATCCGCCACCCTGAACCAGTACAACCACATCTAATACTGAATCATACAAACCATTTTTAATCTAACATACAACTATTAGCTTGTATGTTAGCTATTAGCCCTAACATAACCCTTCTCCAAATCCACATATCTCATATACTTTCTAGTTGTTTGTTTCTTTGTTTAATTTTAAAAGACACCAATTGCTAGAATTCAGAGTCATTTTGTTTCAACTCAATTTAAGATATTTCCTAAAATACACACCAATACTTTCATAACTTTAAAAACTTTAAAATCCAGTGGTCAATAGTCTGAAGTTGCCTTATCACCCCCATGTGACATCAGTGTGTTCCATAAACATAAAGAGAGTTATAGAGTGATATATGGCAAAGGTTTTCCTTAGAATCACAAAACAGTCTTAATGCAGATTTCTATCTTGCTATCTCAATTATTTTGTCTTCTGTTCCAAGAGAACAAATAGTAACAAAATTCATATTGTATGCCTAATACACCTTTGATAGCCAGCTTATTTGTCATTAAATGCACTATATTTTCTATAAAGCAATACTTCCAGGTTTCTGTATCGTATGCATAAACAACTAAAATCATATTCATTTTAATCTTTAGAATCTTCAAGAATCTAAAATGAGTTTTTTGGGGGGGTTCAAACGAGTGACTTTTATTCCTCTGCTCTGAAAAGTTGTATGGTGGGGGACACTAAAAACCAAGGAATAATAATGTGCTTTGGGACTTTGCATCTGAAAAGCAGAACCAGGTATCCACCAGTTTGCTCAGACACAGCATACTTAGTGGTCCTGTATTAAAAGACTGTTAAATTGGAAGATGAAATACACCCACCACCCTTCAGTAGAGTGTGATATAAATATAAATACTTTTATACCCCAAACTATTGGCAGCAGTTTCAATGTGATCAGGGTAAATGTGGAATGGAGATGTTCTTAACACGGTTAGGACTCAATGAAACATACTAAAACCATGATTACATTTTGAAATAAAATGCACAAAACCCAAATAGGAACTTTTGAGATCTTTTTCATTTGAGAGTAATCTTAATGCTATTAAATTCACAAATATGCTAATTTTATTACCCAATCCTAATTATCTAAAACACACATTGCAAACATACAAATATCTATTCTCTCCACATGTCAGCGCCCACTCATAGTTTTGGAAATGGGAAGAATAGATTCCCCTTAAATTGCAAGTCAGTAGGTGTTTCTTTACAGTTAACTTTAGCAAAATTCATACAAAATAGTAATTAACAATGATCTTCTTTACTTGTTAACTCACAAGGAAACACCTTCAAAACTGCATTTTTGTTAAAGTTTCTGTACTAAAATGTAGAAAAACTGAACTACACAAATATTGAAAAGTTAAAAATTCCTTAATTTTTTATTCCTGGTACCACTACCACAATTTACAGGGCAATATACCTGATGTAATGAAAAGAAAAAGAGAGACAAAGCTACAACAGATAAAGACCTCAGGAATGTACATCTAATTGACACTACATCGCATTAATCAATAGCTGCACTGTTTGCAAACTGTGGCTATGACAGTCCTGAACAAGAAGGGTTTCCTGTTTAAGCTGCAGTAACTTTTCTTACTATGGATCATCGTTCCTCCTGTGGCAGATTTTTACAGTTCCTCTAATGCATTTAGGATGACTGTCTCAAAGTAACCTGCAGCTTTCCTGACAACTCCTCGCTCTCTCTCCTGCTAAGAACTGTAGCCCTTTTCTGCTGTATTTTTTTAAAACCTTCTGCTACCATATCCACCACTTCCACCACCAGATCCATAGCCACCACCATAGGGACTGCCTGAGCTTCTTCCACCAAAACTGCCCCCTTTCATGGGTCCATAATTTGATTGCTGTTGTCCACTATAATTTCCAAAGTCATTATAGTTACCACCACCACCATAGTTACCTCCACCAAAATTTCCTCCTTCATTGTAACCATCATATCCTCCTCCACCACCACCATATCCACCACCCTGGTTTCCATATCCTGGTCCACCACCACCATAGCCTCCTCTACTACTGTAACCAGGACCGCCACCATAGTTGCCACCATCACCTCCAAATCCATTATATCCACCATCACCACCTCCATAACTACCTCTGCTGCCACCACCTCCACCACCATAGCCTCCTCTTCCACCAAAGTTTCCACCACGACCAAAATTACCTCCACCACCTCCAAAGTTTCCTCCACGACCCATAAAGTTACCAGATCCACCTCCACGACCTCTCTGTGATCCAGCAGACTGCATCTCTTGTTTAGAAAGAGCCTTTTTCACCTCACAATTATGCCCATTAATAGTGTGGTATTTCTGAACAACAATTTTATCAACGGTGTCATGATCATCAAAAGTTACAAAAGCAAATCCTCTCTTTTTTCCACTCTGCCTGTCTTCCATAACTTCTATGGTTTCAATCTTGCCATACTTTTCAAAGTAGTCTCTCAGATTATATTCTTCTGTGTCTTCTTTAATACCACCAACAAAAATTTTCTTCACTGTTAAATGGGCACCAGGCTTTACAGAATCCTCTCTAGAAACGGCTCTCTTTGGTTCCACCACACGCCCATCAACCTTGTGTGGCCGAGCACACATTGCAGCATCCACCTCTTCAACACAAGAGTAGGTCACAAAACCAAAGCCCCTGGAACGTTTTGTTTGGGGGTCTCTCATTACCACACAGTCTGTGAGTGTGCCCCATTTCTCAAAATGTTCTCTTAAGCTATCATCTGTGGTTTCAAAGCTCAGACCACCAATAAACAGCTTCCTCAACTGTTCTGGTTCCTTTGGATCATGGCCCTCCATTTTGAGACCGGACTCGCCTCTTCCAACTCGAGTTCAATATCTAAAATGAGTTTTTTTTTAACTACTGAAATTTATGCCTTTTTCACTAGCCCTTGTCTGTTCCCTTTGTCACATCTCCGTTAGAAAAAATGGGCATGACCCCAAGTGTGGTTCTGAAATCATTGCTCTGTAAAGATATCCATCTGTTCCTTTCATTGTCTTCCTAGTCATATCTCACTGGGTTTGGGACTTCCAAACACATTTCTGTTACTGTCAGCGCTACAGAGCCAAGAACTTCTTGGACAAACAAACTGCATTACAAGCTATTGCTGTATGTGTGCTCATAAGACTTGCCCTTGTCTGGATCCGGAACCCCTATGGAAGAGGAGAGTGTGGAATGTTCAGCAGGAAGTAAAATGTACTTGGTGTTAGATTTGGCACAAAAACAGCTATTTTAAAGATGAATACCAGGTATCATAAAATAAAGATCATCAGATTTTTAATGAACATGGCATTTAAAACCCTCCCTTTCAGAATGTGGTGATACTTTAGAAACTGATATTTTCCATGAATGTGTTAAACAGCTTCAACCTCATATATTCTACTTGACATAAAAGTGAGGATAAACGGCATATAAGATACATGAGAAGTAATTAATTTGTTTTTTATGTTCTAGAGTATAGTTACAGGGGCAATTTATAGAGTACAGTATCCCTGTTGATATGAAGTATATTTTTTCCTAGTGTGTAAATACTCCCCTAAGAATTCTGCATCAATTACTTCTGAGTTTCTAGGTCTTGAAGTCAGAATGTCTGTAGGAGTGTGTGTGTGTGTTTACATTTTACTATGTATAGATATATGCATGTGAGTGAAGCTACTTGGGGAACATAGAAGAGGGCATCAGATTCCCTGAAACTGGAGTTACAGGGAACTTGCTAGATCTGAGTGCGAAGAACTCAACTCAGGTCCTGTGCAAAAGTTATAAGTGCACTTAAATATTGAGCCTTCCCTCCAACCCCCAGAAGAATATTTCTTGAGATCATCTATTTTCAAAACAAGGAAATTATGCAAGTTTTCCAATAAACCAGATGTCTCCAGAATAGACAACAGAAATAGTGGTTGTAAAGGTAGGATTTTGTCAACTTCATAAAACTTAAGTCCCTCAAAAATAAGAGGGATCTTCAGTTGAGGAATTGACTACATCAGATTGACATGTGGACATATCTATGGGACATTTTCTTGGTTGCTGATTAATGTGGAAGGGTGGTCCTGGGTTTTACAAGAAAGCTGAGCAAGCTGTGGAAAGTCAGCACAGTCTCTGCTTTAGTTCCTTCTTCTGGATTCCTGCTTTGGCTTCCCTCAATAATGGACAGTAACCTGTGTATCAAATAAACCTTGTCCTCCCTAGTTGCTTTTGGTCATGGTGTTTCGTCACAGAAACAGACAGTAAACTACGGCAGTAGTGCTGTATCCTGAAACACATTTATCCAAGTATCACAGAGTAATCTAAACCGTCCATGGAGTGGACCAGCTAGCTGTGAGAATGGAAACAGAACAAGATACCTTATCTTATAAAAATGTGTAATTTCATGGCATATAGAAACAAGTGTAAATATGTGATGGTACCTGTTTCTGGGTCATATTCCTGTGCTTGGAGACTGCCACTGAGTCTCCTATCCCAGCAGGAGCAAGGCACCCCAGCATCCTGGTCTCCATCTCCACCCACATAACCAGGACCAGGTAAACCAGGTCCTGTTTATAGGCCACATTCCTGTGCCTGAACTCTGCCACTGAGAAGCCAGTGCACCCCAGCAACCCAGTCTCCTTCTACTCACATGGAACTAGGACCAGGAAGAGGAGAAATACCAGAGTATTGGACTTTCTTGCAACCATCAAAAGGGAACACTGGTTCCCTATTCACCAGGAGAGGAAGAGGCTCTTTCTGCACCCACTGGAAGAAGGGAGGGGAAGGAGACAATACAAAAACACACTCAGCAACAGAAAAAAAGGACACTACCAGAGTCTAGAGATCTATACCAGCAAGATTCCAATATTCAAATGCAAGTGAAGCAGTAGAGAATGACATTAAATATGACTTCATGATAATGATCGAAGCCCTCAAAAAGGATATGAGAAAATCCCTTAAAGAGTTGGAAGAAAAAACAAAACAAAAAATGCAAGAAATGGAAGAAAAAGCAAAGCAAATTTGCAAGAAACAAGTCAAACAGTGCAAGGGTTGAAAGCTGAAATAGAGACAATTAAAAAAAACACAGTCTGAAGGAATTCTGGAAATAGAAGAGCTGGGCAAATGGTGAGGTACTACAGATGTAAGCGTAACCAACAGAATACAAGATATGGAAGAGAGAATCTCAGGTGTTGAAGATACACTAGGAGAAATAGATTCATCGACCAAAGATAATCTTAAGTCCAACAAATCTCTATCACAAAATAACCAGGAAATATGGGACACTGTGAAAAGACCAAACAAATAATACTAGGTGAAGAAAACCAACTCAAAGGGGCAAAACACTTACTCAACAAAATCATAGAAGAAAACTTTCCCAACCTAAAGAAAGACATGCCAATGAAGGTACAAGAAGCTTACAGAACACCAAATAGAGTGGACCATATCCAGATTATACAGCAACAGTCAAGCAATCCAGGCAAGAGCAGTTTCTTGCCCAAATGGCCAATCTTGCCATATTGAAAGCAAACTCCATAACAAATTTCTTCGATGCCCATCTTCCTCTCAGACGTAATTGGTGCTGCCAGGAGCAGACATTTATCATTGTCAAGAAAAACCTAAAATCTTTTAAATGCCATTTCCTGAAGGTCTTTGAAAGGTTTGAAGACTATCTATCTCAAATATATTTCTGTATATCTAGAAATCCTAACTTACCTAACTATAAATTCTGACTATTATAAGTAACTATCTATAGTCTGTATTTAATTATGCATTATTTTTAAAAGATCAGTAAAAGCACAATACTTAATCATGAGAAAAATACACATCACAAAATTGACCTTGAATTTGTATCAAATAAAAAACCATACCCATACCATAATTCCCATTTTTACCATTAAAAAGAGATTGGCTGTGATCATTAGTCAATTATAAACAACCCCATTTAAATGAAAACAAAGATTTATAAACAAGATGGGAATTAGGACGTTGCTCATTCCAAACTGCTTCGTGCTGGAAGGGGGCGTTGTTCATACCATTGGGATCATGACAAATCAGAAACCCATATAAGTCCTTAGTTTCAGGGTCTGTAAGACTGTATCATCTTAGCTGTTTTAGATGTTGAATCACTTGGGCCATTGCTTACGGGGGTCTTGGTTCATCAAACCACAGAAGCCTGGAAGGAATCCTCAGCTTTTTATTTTCTGTAGAAACATAAACAAAAACTCCTTTTCCAAGTAACATATCCTTATACTTAAATTTTGAAGTCAAAGCATTTTCAAAAGATATAAGTTGAATTAATTCAGCAGCATTTATAATCAAGTGTGCTTTAGTAGTTGTTCCTTCCTTAGCAATGAAAAAACTGAAAAACATAATAGCATACAGTATTCAGATTTTCTGGGTATTTTCATCTTTACGTGGTTTATTTATCTATTATTATTATTCCATTTCTTTTACTTTTATTTATTTTTCTCTGAGACAGGGTTTCTCTTTGTATATCAGCCTGCCTCTGCCTCTGCAGCAAATCCTCCCTGCATGTGCCATCACGCCCACCACAGCAGGCTACTCTATTTATTTACCACTATGTCATTTCTTTTTCTTTCTCAATCTTCCGTATATTTTTAAACACACTGTAAACCTTTAGATGTTTTTCTTCATCAAAGTCTGACTTTACTGTAAATCTCTGATTTTTCTGGCCATGTGTCTCATCTGTTAAAACCGCGGCTGTTTAAACTGCAGTTTTTCCAAGATGGCAGGCGTAAGCGTGATTTCGCTTACCGCCTCAGTCCATGCTGACATCTAGCAAAAGCTGCCGGCCTAGAGATGTGGTCACTGCCACTTCCAACTGTACCTATACACTTTTCATTAGCAGAGCCTCTTAAAAGAACCTTGTTGGTTTTATTTATGCTGAGTCAGGAAGACTCCCTTAAGCAAGCCGTGTGAGTCTTTGCTTGTCAATATCAAAATAGAGTACACCTAAGAAAAATGCTGCTACCAAGTACCCATGCTTTTCTCCATTCTTTTGTTTCTAAAATTCCTTTAAAGCTTTTGTCATTCTGCGTGGAAATTCATGATCCCACTCCTGATCACCATTATGTAAAGGGAAGCTTTTCCCCTGAGAGAAGCCTTCCCGCCAGCCTGGTTCTAGAGCCGCAGACCACAAAAAAAATCCCCTCAAAACATAATATTCAAGACCCCAAACATACAGAATAAAGAAAGAATATTAAGAGCAGCTAAGGAAAAATGTCAAGTAACACACAAAAGCAAACCTATCAGAATTATACTTGACTTCTCCATGGAAACTCTGAAATCTGGAAGGTCCTGGATAAATATTCTACCAAGAATAAGAGACCATGGATGCCAGGCCAGACTACTATACCCAGCAAAGCTTTCAATCATTATAGACAGAGAAAACAAGATATTCCATGACATAACCAGATTTAAACTATGAATATCCACTAATCCAGCCATACAGAAAGTTCTGGAAGGAAAGCTCCAACCCAAGGAACTTAACTACAACCAGAAAAACATAGGCAATAGATAATCTCACTTTACCAACAGGCAAAAAAAAGAGGGTGAAAATCCACACACAATTCCACCAACAACAACTCCAAAACAAACAAAAATGAGCAATCAATGGTCAGTAATATCCTTAATATCAATGTTCTTAATTCACCCACAAAAAAACAAGTTAAAAGAATGGATTCGAAGACAGAAACACACCTAGCTTCAAAGATAGACATTACTTCACAGTTAAGGGCTGGGAAAAGATTTTCCAATCAAATGTATCCAAGAAACAAGCGAGGATGGCAATACTAATATCTAACAAATTAGACTTTAAATTAAAATCAATCAAAAGAGATGAAGGAGGTCATTTCATACTCATCAAAGGAGAAATTCACCAAGATGAAGTCTCAATTCTCAACATCTATGCCCCAAATACAAAGGCATCCACATTCATAAAAGAAAAATTACTAAAGCTCATATCACACATAAGACCTCACATAGTTATAGTGGGGGACTTCAACATCCCACTTTCCCCACTAGACAGGACCACCAGAAAGAAACTTAACAAAGAAACAAAGAAACTAACAGAAGTTATGACCCAATTGGGTTAAACAGACATCTATAGGACATTCCACCTAAACACAGAAGAATATACCTTCTTCTCAGTGCCACATGGGACCTTCTCTAAAATCGACCACATACTTGGAAACATGTCAAACCTCAATGGGTACAACAAAATTGGAATAACCCCCTGTATCTTATCAGATCACCATGCATTAAAGATAGAATTCATCAACAACTCAAATTTCAGAAACCCTACAAACACACGGAAATTGAACACCGAGCAATTGTACCATTCTAGGTCAAGGAAGAAATAAAGAAAGAAACTAAATACTTCCTAGAATTCAATGAAAATGAAGACACAACATACCCAAACTTATGGGACACTTTGAAAGCAGTGCTAAGAGCAAAGTTCATAACACTGGGGAAGTGCCCACATAAAGAAACTGGAGAATAGTCACACTAAATAATTAACAGCACCACTGAAAGTTCTAGAACAAAAAGAAGCAAACTTACCCCAGAGGAGTAAATGCCAAGAAATAATCAAATTGAGGGCTGAAATCAATAAAGTAGAAACTAGGAAAACAATACAAAGAATCAATGAAACCAAGAATTGGTTCTTTGAGAAGATAAACAAGACAGAAAAACGTTTATCCAAACTTACCAAATGGCAAAGTGTCAACATGCAAATTAACAAAATCATAAATGAAAAGGGGTACATAACAATGGGCACTGAAGAAATCCAGAGAATCATCAGATCATACTTTGAAAACTTGTACTCCAGAAAATTCAAAAATTTAAAGGAAATGGACAATTTTCTTGATAGATATCACTTGCCAAAATTAAATCAAGAACACATAAGCAATTTAAATAAACCTATAACCTCTAAAGAAATAGAAGTAGTCATCAAAAATCTCTCAACCAAAGCCCAGGTCTAGATGTCCTCAGGGCAGAATTCAACCAGAAATTCAAAAAACAGCTTGCACCCATTCTCCTCAAAGTATTCCATGCAATAGAAGCAGAAGGGTCTTTGCCAGTCCTTGTACAAAGCTTCAATAACCCTGATACCCAACTCACACAAAGACATAACTAAGAAAGAGAACTTCAGACCAGTTTCCCTCATGAACATTGATGCAAAATATGCAATAAATTACTGGTAAATTGGATCCAAGAACACATCAGAAAACTCATCCACTATGATCAAATAGGGTTCATCCCAGGGATACAGGGATGGTTCAACATACAAAAATCCATCAGTGTAATTCACCATATAAACTAGATGATAATCAAAAATCACATGATCCAATCACTAGATGCGGAAAAAGCCTTTGACGAAATCTAACACCCCTTCATGATAAAGGTCTTGGAGAGATCAGAGATAACAGGAACATGGCTAAACATGATAAAAAGCTGTATACAGCAAATGAACAGCCAAGATCAAACTAAATGGAAAGAAACTCAATGTGATTCCTCTAAAAACAGGAACAAGACACAAGGCTGTCCACTGTCTTCATATCTCTTCCATATTGTACTTGAGGTTCTAGCCAGAGCAATAAGACAACATAAGGAGATCAAAGGGATACAAATTGGAAAGGAAGAGGTCAAACTTTCTCTATTTGCAGATGATATGATAGTTTACATAAGTGACCCTAAAATCTCTACCAGGGAACTCCTACAGCTAATAAATACCTTCAACAAAGTAGCAGGATACAAGATCAACTCAAGAAAACCAGTAGCCCTATTATATACAGACATCAAAAGACTGAGAAAGAAATCAGAGAAATATCACACTTTACAGTTGCCACAAGCAATATAAAATACCTTGGGGTAATGCAAACCAAACAAGTGAAAGACTGGTATCACAAGAACTTTGAAACTTTAAAGAAAGAAATTAAAGAAAACACCCGAAAATGGAAAGATCTTTCATGCTCTTGGATAGGTAGGATCAACATAATAAAAATGGCAATCTTACCAAAAGCAATTTACAGATTCAATGTAGTCACCATTAAAATCCCAGCACAATTCTTTGCAGACCTGGAAAGAGCAATTCTCAACTTCATGTGGAAAAACAAAAGACCTGGGATAACTAAAACAAACCTGTTCAACAATACAATGTCCGGAAGTATCACTACCCCTGACTTCAAGCTCCATTATAAAGCTATAGTCCTGAAAACAGCTTGGTATTGGCACAAAAATAGACAGGTAGACCAATAGAATCAAATTGAACACCCTGATATAAACTGATAAATGTATGAACACCTGATCTTTGACAAAGAAGCTGAAATTATACAATGGAGGAAAGAAAGCATCTTCAAAAAATGATTCTAGCATTACTGGATGCATATAGATCCATGTCTAGTGCCATGTACACATCTTATCAAAGACCTCAACATAAATCCAGCCACACTAAACTTCTTAGAATAGAAAGTGGGAGGTACCCTTGAACCAATTGGTAGAGACCACTTCATGAACATAACACCAGAGTACACACACTGAGAACAACAATTAATAAATGGGACTTCCTGAAACTGAGAACCTTCTGTAAGGCAAAGGACACTGTCAACAAAGCAAAACGGCAGCCCAAAGAATGAGAAAGGATATTCACCAACCCCATATCTGACAGAGGGCTGATCTCCAAAATTTACAAAGAACTCAAGAAGCAAGTCTCCAAAACATCAAAGGACCCAATTAAAATGGGGGATACAGAACTAAATAGAGAATTCTCAATACAGGAGTCTAAAATGGCTGAAACACACTTAAGAAAGTGCTCAGCATCCCTAGCCATCAGGGAAATGCAAATCAAAACAACTCTGAGATACTAGCTTACTCCTGTCAGAATGACTAAAATAAAAAACACCAATGACAACTTATGCTGGAGAGGATGTGGAGAAAAGGGAACACTCATCCACTGCTGGTGGGAGTGCCAAATCATACAGTCACTTTGGAAATCAGTATGGGGATTCGTCAGGAAAATGGGAATCAGTCTACCACAAGAACCAGCAATTCCACTCTTAGGCATATACCTAACAGATGCACGTTCATACAACAAGGACGCCTGTTCCACTATGTTCATAGCAACATTGTTTGTAATATCCAGAACTTGGAAGCAACCTAGATTCCCATCAACTGAAGAGTGGCTAGAGAAAAAGTGGTACATTTACACAATGGAGTACTATTCAGCATCAAAAACCAATGGAATCTTAAAATTTGCAGGCAAATGGATGGAACTAGAAGAAACCATCATGAGTGAAGTAACCCAGTCACCAAAAGACAAACAAGGTATGTACTCACTCATATATGGTTTTTAGGCATGGATTGGGGGAATGCCAGCCTACAATCCCACTGCCAGAGAGTCTGGGAAACAGGAAGAACCCTAAGAGAGATATGCATGGTACCCCAGAGAAGGGGGATGAGGAAAGATTTCCTGAGCAGATTGGGAGCATGGGGGGAGAGGGAACCAGGAAACGAGAAGGAAGATGAGGAGGAGAGAGAAAGACATAGGGAAGCAGAAGGTTGAGTTGGGCAAAGAATAGAAGAGAGCAGGTTGAGAGACACCATCATAGAGGGAGTCATTATAGGTTTGAGGAAATATCTTGCACCAGTGAGATTTCCAGAGATCTACAAGGATGACACTCACTGACAAACTAAACAATAGTGGAGAGACTACCTTAAATTAAATGCCCCTCCCTGGTAATTAGTTTGACGACTGCCTCTGCCTCCTGGGTGCTTGGATTAAGGTATGTGCCACCACTGCCTGAAATCTATGTCTAACTAGTCTGGCTCGCTCTACACTCTGATCTCAGGCAAGCTTTATTTGTTATATTATAAACAAAATATCACTACACTCCCCAGGTGCCAGGCATATACATGGTGCCCAAATACATATGCAGACAAACTACCAAAACACATAATAGTAAATAAAGCAATTTTTAAAATTAACAGTTTTGTCTTATCTATCAAACCAGGAATTCTTTAAGATGAGAGCTCTTTTCTTTCTTTTCCCTGAGTCGCTCTCCTATATTTTGTTCCCTTCCATTTTTGTAGAAATACAGACTCTCAATTAAGAACAAAGCAAAATATGACACATAAGTCACATATTCAAAGTTTTGTATTCTCTTTTCAACAAAATTAATGCCTATAATTCTAAAAATCAATTCAAATATGTTCTTTTAAGTAAAAAAATGCTGTCAAAATCTAATATTACTTCTGTTTTCATACACATGGGGCATCATCACTATCCCCTAGCTAATCCTAGCCATTGTGTCATTTATCATGTAACAGAAGTTAATACTTGTCAGAATGCTAGCAGTATTCTGAGTCAAGTGGGAAAACTACTAAAATATAGGCAAATAGAGCATTCCAAAGGACCAGACTATGTAGTTGAGTAATTATTAAGTGTTCTGAAGATTTGTCCCACTCACTGAAGACTCTTCAAGTTATTCTTGTTTACAGTTTATAGAACAATGAAATTGTTCAAATTATGGCCATCCAATGAACAGAAGCAATGTGATACATAATTAGTCTGTTTTGTTTCTGCTCAGTTTTGTCTGAATTTCTCTTATTCAATATATAACTAGCTTCCACAGGGCACAATTTGGGTTTCGTTAAAAAAACATCATAACCAGGCGTGGTGGTATATGTTAATTTTCAGGCATCTATACTGGTCTGCCCTTGGAGTTCAGAGAAGATAAGCCCTCAACTGCAGCCGCTAAGAGTACCGCCTGTGCACATCCACTACATTCCCTTTTAAAAAGACCCTGCCCACCTCCCATCTTTCTCTCTTTCTCTATCTACCCTTCTGTCTGTCTGTTTCTCTCTCTGTCTCTGTCTGTCTCTGTCTCTGTTTCTGTCTCTCTCTGTCCCTTTCTCTCTCTCTTTCTTCTTCTCTGCATTTTTCTCTGTCCCACCCCAAGCCTCCCTTTTCTCTTCTGATTCTCCTGTCCCTAGAGGCTGGTCTCCTCTCTCCCCTCACCCCTTTTCCCATTCACTTCCCCCTAATAAAAATCCCACCCACTCAAACTCTGTCACATTGGTCTCTTTCTCTCATGTTCAGCTTTTTAAAATTACAACAGTGTATGTCTGTAATTATAGTCCTTGGGAGGCAGAAATTGAAGGACCATAAGTTTGAGGCCACCCTCTGCTTCTTACCAAGTTTAAGACATGCATGGAAAAGCCCCACTTCACCCTTCCCTAACAAGAAACCACTATGATTTTTAAAGCTCATTCTTAAAAATTAATATTAATTAAGCTTTGTACTACTGAATAGTATTAGCAGAAACTTTTTCTATAATTTAAAACTCAAAAATTCAAATTTTTCCATGACTTAAACTTCAAAACAATTTCTTGTGTCATATAGCAAATCATCAGTCTCTTGGGGCAACTCTAGACAAGTTCACAGAATGCCAACTACATCAGTGAGTAGACAATGAATCTGTGTAATAAGTAAGCTCTGAAAATATATAGTTTAGTTTGGCTCCAATTGACAATAATGACAAAATACCTTAATGTAATAATTGTAAAGAGAATCCTTTTTCTTTGAGAGAAGCCTTCCCGCCAGCCTGGTTCTAGAGCCGCATCAGTCCCAAATAAACACACAGGAGGCTATATTCATTATGAAGCTGTTGGCCTTGCTTGTTTCTTACTGGCTAGCTCTGACTTAAGTAATTACCCCATAATTGTTAATCTAAGTATGTCTCTTACTGGAGAATAGTTCCAGGCTTCCTACCCCATGGCGTCACATGTCGACTCTCTTGTGTTTCTCCTTCCCAGAATCCTCCTGGACTCCTAGTCCCACCTATCTAGATTCCTATTGGCTCAACAGTGCTTTATTAACAAATGTCCGGACTTCCCCCATCAAATAATAGTAGTGACAAGTTTTAATCTGTGATGAACTGAATGTCAGTGTCCCCTCCCCTCATATAAATGTTAATATCTAAACTGTACTGTGATAATAATAGGAGGTGTGTCCTCTGGTAAGTGATTGGGTAATAACAGTAGGGCTTGTATGAATGAAATTAATATTTATATAAAAGGGGCTCAGAGAATGCGCTCACCCTGTCAGAAACGATCTGAAAATTGACAAAGACTCTTCAGAAGTGGACTGCATCAGATTCCTAACCACTGATTTGTAACCTCCAGAACAATGAGAAATAAAATTCTGTTATGTATGTTACTTGGTCTACAATATTTTGTTACAATAAACTGAACTGGCTAAGATATATGACTCATTAGAAATTTTTCTAATTTTTGCACTTATGTCTTCAGTTTATTATGGACTAATACTTTAGACACTTTAAAAAATTGTGTTGAAAAATACCCTATCAAAATATTCAAACAGGTGAAATAAAATAGTCATGTGTTTACTCAATGAATATTTTTGTTTTAATTACTTTATTAATTGGGTTGCTCTCTGCAACCCAAGAGAGTGAGAGCCAGTCCCTCCTCTATCTTATAATGGGTCACATCTGCACCTCAGACCATGACCAAAGGGTGTGGCCACCACCACAAGTTCACTGCCAAGGCAAGATGCCACTACAATGGGATATTTTTAAATCCTTTCCTCTCTTTTTCATTACCTTTTTAAACAGGTGATAGAGGGTCTTAATTCTATAAAAAGGTGAAATCTGGCAAACAATGACAAGGCATGACATATGGTAAGCAGTTGGTATGAGAGAATGACAACAAAAAAAGTTACATAACTTTCCTGCCACAGTTTACTCTGTCTCCATGATATGTTTAGAAGGTCCTGGAGTGCCACTTGGCATATTTTTCTCCCTCCCCACACACCCCCTCCTTCTCTAGACTGTACCCATGTTGCATGAACCCTGCTGCTATCGTGTGAGAAAAACTGCTCACACACACAATTCTCCAGCTCTGTTATTAATACCCACATCTGATTTCCCACTATTTCTCAGGCATTTTTGATTTCACAACATCCTAAATATGATGCTCTAATCTCACTAGATTATTTTCTCCTTCAGAACCAAGGATTTACAATTTGATATAGAAATTTAGTCATGTCTCAGCTCTCTTCTACTTTCAAGGTAATTCCAAAACGTCTATCACAAGTTTAGGGGTTCAACATTGTCTGGCCTTGCCACCAACAACTGCCTTTTTATCTGATTTAAGCATATGATTGTTCTTTAATTTATGGACCACAGGATTTATTTCTAGGATCTCGTATGTACTTGGACCATGTCTGGCACATCACTACACACAAAGTAATGCATGGTAAATTCATCTTAGTGATATACAGAATAAAACAGATTACAGAAACGGAATATAACATTATAATGTCACAGAGGATGGAAATCTAGATATACTATTCCTGATACCATGTATTATACATAGGCCACTTGCCTCAAGAAATAACCACTAGTTAACATCATTGCATAATATCTAAAGAACTTGACACCACATACTTCCTTCATAGGACATAGAGAAATCAAGTTGGTGCTGACAAGAAAGCTTCCTCCCCGACGGTTAGCTTTCATAATACCAGAAAATTACCAACCTTTGAACCCTGTAAGCTAAAATAATGACCAGCATGGCAAGATATGCCCCTGGGTACAATAGTGGTATGGGTGTTATTTGGTAACCAACAATGATCTGAATGAAAGCCCATTTCATAGGAGGAAACACATGCTTGGCTAGGAAGCACATGCTTGACTGTGTACATATGGCCAAGAACCAATGGTTGGGGATCCCATACATCATATGTCATATGTACCTATTACCATTATCTTGTTAAATGGACAAAGTATCAAATTATCCTCTAAATATGTATCTCTATACCCATAGAACAGTTACACTCTCAAACCTTTTCAGAGAAAATTCTTTGTGAAGTAGATAGTGGCAAATGCAGAAACCCACAACTGGTAAAAGTCTAACGAGTAAGTATCAGTGGATGGAGTTCTGAACAATACATCTGTATACATCTGTATCACATCCCTTCCCCCAAGCAGGGGACCAACTCAGAAGAGCAGGCAGAAAGACTATAAGAACTAGCGATAGAGTGGGAGTGTCTCCAGGACAAGCCCAAAGCTCATGGACTGACGGCACCTGTGGTTATCTACATAAAACCTGTACAAGACCAATCCAGGAAACATTCCAGCATGGAGAGACTTCAGGCTCACTTAGCCTCTACTCCTACAGGTGTGGTGTAGCTCCTTATAGGTTAACTAAGCTCCAGTTGATGGCTTCACATCTATGAATATGTGGGCATCACAAATTGAACTCAGTTGGCGATGAGGGTGGGGAGGGGTAGGGATAGAGGGGAAGGGAGAGTGAGAATGGAGGATGGGTCTGAAAGGAGTTATGAAGCAGAGTGGGGATGAATATAATAACAATATATAGTGAACATTATGAAATGATCAAAGAATATTATCTTTTATTCTGTTGTTTTTTAATAGGGAAAATTTTTATTCTCAGAGCTCTTTAGAAAATTCAAATGGAAAAAGGAAACTTCTCTTTTACAGGATATGACTTAGTGCTATGGGTTGACTACATAGCTTCAAGAGATATGCTGAAGTCCTGGGACCCATATTCAGAATGTGACCTTACTTAGGAATAGAGTGATTGTAAGCAGTTAAGATGAGGTCACATGGGAGTAGAAAGACCATTTAATTAAGTGTAACTGGTGTCCATACAGAATACCTTGTAAAGATGGAAACAGAGACTAGAGTGATGTAGCTACAAACTAAAGAAAGGAAAAGTTGAGAGCCATTACCAGATGCTATAAGGTTAACCTTGATTTTAGACTCCTGGTCTGTAGTCTACAGTTGAAAGAACAAATTGCTGTTGGTTTAAGCAACTCAGTTTATTGTACCTTGTTCAGCAGGTCTCAGAAGCTAACACAAACATAACTAAACTTGACAGAAAATTTTAGGAGGAGGCCAGATGAGCAAGAGAACATGGGCAGTGTGACCAGGCAGGAAAAGGGTCTAGGTGAGGTCAGCAGGTTTTCAGAAGAAGCTGACAAAGGTACGGTTCTTACTCGGCAATGCTTGCTAAGATGTGGCAATCAGTGCCTGGAGAGGAGAGGATCCTGATAACTGAAATTTAGTGTGAAAACAAAATAAATGACACTAGTGAATGGTCTGGCTGAATTAGATAGATTTTATCTGCATTTCAATGATAAACTAATTAAATGAAACTCAGGGTTTATTCAGATGTTGGGGCAGCTGTTTGGTTCCCATCACCAGTATCTGTGGTTCATAACCTCCTCCATCTCCAGCTCTAGGACATGGGATGTATTCTCTGGGCTCTGTATCACCTGCACACTCACACACACACACACACACACACACACACAATTAAAATTAAAAATAAATTTTAAAAAATGAAATTCAGATGTTCACCACAAAGCATTTGAATTTCCATATACTTCCCTAAGGCATGTTTTGTATAACATCAGTCTACAGCTTTGTTGTTTTCTACAAGGGAACACAACATTAGTGTCTCCTGCTGGCCTGTGGGAACCAGGGTTTGGCTCACCTAAGGAAGTTTCTATCTCATGGGAGTGATAAGTGGAGCATTGATTTTACAGTGCCAAATTTAAAAACTTATAAATAGTTCCTAAAATTCTTTACCAGTTTATTGGCCACAAGACATCCCTTTCTTAAATGTTGATTTTCATCCATCTTTAGGCTGGCTGAATTCTCTCAATAAAAGTGTCTTTCCTCCTTTTCAATATTAGTAACCCAGTTGTTCTAAGTTTCTACATCCTTGGCCATAGTTTCTCTGTAATGCTTAAACCTGAAATGTCATTTAGCTAGAATTCTGATTCTTTGGTCATGTAACAATAGTTTTCCCACCAGCAGCTTGGGCTCTGCCGAGCTGTCTGAACCCCCAAATAACACACAGACACTATATTAATTATGAAGCTGTTGGCCATTTGCTATTGTTTCTCATTGACTAGGTCTGACTTAATTATTGACCCATAATTACCAATATATATTGGACTTATCTTTCCAAGAACACAGACTTGCATCCCCTCTTCCCGGGAAACACATGGCCATGGCTCAGTTCACTACATTTCCCAGAATCCTCCTAGACTCGTAGTCCCACCTATCTGTCTTCCCTATTAGCCAACAGTGCTTTATTGACATATACACAGGACTTCCCCATCATTGGTCATACTTTGTTTTCTCAAAATACCATAGATGTTGCTACATTTGCTGTTTCTCACTGAGAAGAGATCGTATTTATTCCCCTGGTTTTTAAAAAGCATCCAAGATAACATTATCATCTTTTAAATTATTCTCTTAGCTTAATAAATTTTTTAAGATGCAATTTGGCATTAGTCATTAGATCTCAGTTCGTCCTGTGGCACTAATGTCGTTTTGATTTGAAAATTCAGTTACTTTCTCTTTTTAAGAAAAAACATGGCTGGGCAGTGGTGGCACCCACCTTTAATCCCAGCACTAGGGAGGCAGAGGCAGGCGGATCTCTGTGAGTTAGAGACCAGCCTGGTCTACAAGAGCTAGTTCCAGGACAGCCTCCAAAGCCACAGAGAAACCCTGTCTCAAAAACCACCCCCCCATAAAAGGAAAAAAAATATTCACATATTTTTATAATTATTCTCTTCTGTTCTCTTTTTCTGGAGTTACAGTTTAATGCACATGTGTGTACCCATGACATTATTTTATTTGTGCTTATTCTGAGTTTTTGTAGTTCTACTATCCATGTTTAGTCTCATCTTCCATTATATCTTTTTATTTATATATTAATTAATTAAATTATTTCTTCCATTATTTCCTTCATAATTTTAACCATCTTTTGCTTGATTATAATCTTTGTATCATGGTGCCACCTTTGTATGTTCTTTCTCTTTTTGTAAATGGTACATATGACCATATATAACTATGAATAAGTGTGTATATTATACATACATATACGTGCAGCTTTCAGTTTGAGAGTATGGACAACTGTGTGTCAGATAATTATCTGTCTTTTGGATGACTATTTCTGTGATGTATGTCTAACATTTATAAGCATTTGCTATTTGCAGACACAGTTTTTGCTAATTATCTCATTTACTATAGATGCCTCATTTGCTTTGCATATGTTATTTTACTTTTTTATTTGCATATTCTGTTCTGATTACTAATCATCTTTGAAGGAGTGAGATGCACTACTTATTAGAAATTATAAAGCTACTTGACCAGAGTGAAGTTGTAAAATAGATGAAGTTTAAATATACTCTGTGGGTCTTGTATTCAGCATACTTCCAAAAAATATAATAATATATTATGCTGTCAGATCACTCACTTCTGTGTTTCTGTGGTCAATATTACATTTAAAAGTCTCAATTAGTTGCAACCTGTAGCCTTTACTATTTCTTATCCCCGACTGCATTCTATTCTACTTCAAGCTGTGACAAATTTATAACTCACCTCTCTCTCTCTTCTGTGCCAATTGCAAAGACCATGCATATAACAGTAAAAACATATCATTACAAGCATAACTTATATAATAAATGCAAGTTAAAAATAATATAAGGTCCAGAAATTGTGTTCATGTTTCATCTAATCAATGAAATAGTTATTAAAGTTATTTGATAAAATAAAGTTTAGGAAATAGCCATCATAAAAAATAAAATGAGTTTAAAATTATATTTGCCTTATCTTGACTTCATAAATATAGGATATATACATGCTATAATGAAGATGGTAATTAATTATGCAATATATTAATTGCGACTACTTCTGAGCCATATCAAAATTATGGGTAACATTTAATTTTCTTCATCATGACTTCATTGTATCTTCTAAGTTGTTGATATTAGACAAAATTCTATAAACAGTAGCCTATAAAAGAGAAAATAAAGTTCTTTACAGTGAATGTTTTTAATTATCACTGTAATGCTACTGTGAAAATTAGAAAAGGAAAGACAGAAATACGCATTCTGTGTCATGTTTTCAGGAAGATTGCTCCAAAGCCTCCTATTTAAATATGTTTCTTCACCAATCACATGGTTACATTATCAGGCTAGAGGAACAGTCAATCTCAACATGAAAAGATGTGAAGTACCTAGTCTGATTATGAATAAGAGTGGTAAATAAAAATATCAAATTATCAAAGAAATCATATATTTTAAGCTTATCAATTTTCTCCCATTGCACTTTAACTTTTAGTATGGTAAATAAAATATGCTAAGATAAGCATTTGGATAGTCAACACCTCTAACAAGAGTGCCAAAAATACTAACAATAGCAGTAAGTATAATAAAAGTGTCTGAAGCACTTTCATAATAAAATCTATATTCGGCAATTTAGTCTTAAGCAGCTAGACACTGTTAGACACTGTATAGTTTCCAGAAAAGCAAAAGATCATTTAGTAAAGAAATAATTTAGTTCCCCATTGGAAGTGTCATAGATACCAAACATAGATATTATAGAAAAACCAATGAGTCTTCAGTTTAATAAAACTGGTACTGCATGCTCAGGTTTTAGGTGAAGCATTTCAGAGTCTCAGACTTGCCTTTAATTTCTTTTTTATTTGTCATTGTTTTGTATGTGTAGGAGGAGTCTGTGCATACATGTGACATGCTGTCCAGGTAGAAATCACAGGACAGCTTTGGAGAGTCTGTTCTCCCCTTCACTGTGGAATCTGTAGGTCAAACTCACCTTTCCAGGCTCATGCCACCAGCACTTTTCCCACTGAGCCACCCTGCCAGTCCCTGTCTCATCAACGCTTTCAAGTCAATACATCAATAAGATCATAGAAGACAGTAGTTAACACCACTGCCAACTTTCTGTTTTTTACCAGGCCGGGTACTAGTCAAACTCTTGATAATTCCATAAAACCTCTGCAAAGCATTGAATTTGCTTTCTGAAAGAAATTCTTCAAATATATAATTATCTCAGGAAAGTGCGTAAGATACATTGCTCACATTATTTTTAAAAAAGGCAGTTGCTTTATTGCTGAGATTGCTTTTAAATGTAATTGTGAACCATCTCACTATTAAAATGTCCTACATACACGTTTATTTCCACATCGTAGGTATGTATACAGACTTTATCCTAGCCTGAGTTCTCCCTCAGGACCCCCATGGCTCAACACTCTCTAGCACTTTATTGGAGGTGCTTGCTCTCAACCCCAAAGGCGAAGTCAGCTAAGAGTTCCTCAACCCAGTGAGCTCTCAGGTCTGTGGCAGCTACACCAATGGCAGAGTTTATGACAAATGAGGAGCCAGGCTTCCAGCTGAATTTAGTTTAGTTATTTTTGTTTTAATGTATGTGTGAATCAATTAATCCTGTCATAGAAGGGCATCGTAAACTGTGTGCCAGAGTTAATGAGTCAGACATTATCACATCATTACACCAGCTGGCATAATGTAGCATGTGTTGTTTGTCATAATATACGCTGCCATGCTTAACAACCATTAATTGTTTACACGAGCAGTCATATTTTTCTTCAAAGAACCTTCAGCGACTGGTTAATATTTTGAAGGCTTTTTAAGTGAATAACTATTTCAAGGAAAAGATATCCTTATCTAAATAACCGACAATGTAGAAACCTATAATAGGGGAAGACATTTAGAAGACGATGAATGTCTTCAGGACCTTTCAAAGAAAGCCATGTCAAAGAAAATCCCTGTGCTACAAAACTAACTGAAAGGAGGCTCATCCAACTACCACTGGATCTGACATACACTGAGCAATTCTTCCTGAAGTGAAAGTTGGCGCTGTTCCCTACCAGCATGCTTTTCAAAGGAACACTGAGATATGTGCCGAGTTATCACCTGGACTTCCTGAGAGAAGATAGATTCACAGATTTATACATTTTCAAAAATCTTTATAGGAAGCTCAGCTATTGTGTTTCTCTTGGCTGAAGAAACAAAGCATGTGGCCACCACAGCCCAAACCCGTAGTTTACCAGCTTCCTGGGAAATGGTTTTAGGCAGCCTCTTCACAATGTCATTGTCCATATGGCTTTCCCCAGCAAAAGATGGCCACCACCATGAGTTAATGTGAAGTTCCATGAGTCAGAACAGTAAATCACGGTGACTGTTATCTACTCTAACGCATAGCTTTATCCACTTTGATTCATGCTTCTAACAACGTCTAAACTAGTCAAAAGGACTCAATAGAAATATGAATGTGATGAAAACATGCAGGATTTTGCAAACAAGAAGCAAAAATAATGTAAACTGAAAACAGGTAGTACACACAGGAAAATGGTTAATGTGGATCACTATGAGGGAAAGTCCCAAATACCCAAAAGCAAGTTGCAAGTGTGCACAATGATTTACAACTTGAGTGTGCCACTTTGGATCTAAGTAAGCTGAATCTTAGGGTCTATTTTTTATGTCTTTTTATTTTTTAATTTAAATTAGAAACAAGGTTGCTTCACATGTCAATCCCAGGTCCCTCTCCCTCCTCTCCTCCCATGCCCTCTCACCAACCCCCCACGTATCTCCCCCAATTCCCACTCTTTTCACCAGGGAGGGTGAGGCCCTCTACATGGGGTGTCCATAGTCTGTCATTTCAACCAGGGCAGGGCCTAGACCCTCCCCCAAGAGTCCAGGCTGAGAGTGCATCCCTCATTGTTGGATGGGCACCCAAAGCACATTTGCATGCCAGGGATAAATACTGATCTACTACCCAAGACCCCATAGATTACCTAGGCCTCCTCACTGACACCCACATCAGAGGGTCTGGATCAGTCTCATGCTGGATTCCCAGCCATTAGTCTGGGGTTAAAGAGCTCCCCCTTATTCAGGTCAGCTGTTTCTGTGGCTTAAACAAGCCTAGACTTGACTCCTATGCTCATCAGTCCTCCCTCTCTGTCAGTGGGTTCCTTGTGTTCAGCTCAGTGGTTAGCTGTGGGTGTCTGCCTCTGCTTCCATCATCACTGGTTGAAGGTTTTGTTTCCCCAACTTTCTGGCAGTGTTATTTTGTTTTCTAATTAGGTGATGTAGAAGAGGTCAAAGGACCTATCCACATGTAGAAAGAATTATTTCTAATTTTTGTTCTCAGAAAGAACGCTTTGAAAATTTTAATTTTCAGGCCTTGGAAGTGTATACTATAAAACATACCATGCTTTTAATTATTATAAGCATAAACAATAATGAGCAACTCTGCATTTTGAAGCAATAAAGTGAGATGCCCACTGTCCTCTGACTGCCATTACATAAGAAACAAAGAAAATTCAATATGCATTTATCTATGGTTCATTTGGATGGAGAGGTTTTTCTCTAACTTTGAGGTATACAATAATTGCGTATGGTGATGAATTAAAATGCAGACTCTCGAAGTTTCTAACTCAGTGGTTGTCAATTAGCCAGCCTGTAATCCCAGTTTTTAGGATGTGATTTCAGACACTAAGGTTGTCTTCAATGGACTTTTACCAAATACACATATTGGAAATGAGCATCTCCAAAAAGAACCTCACATGTTTAATTTATCCATAAGTGATGAGTAATTCACAGGTGTTACACTGTATCATGTATTATATTATTCTTTTTCAAAGATACTTTGTCATCTTCTGCAAACAAGATACTCTATGCTCAAAACTTGGGAAGGTTATAGCAGCTTAAAGAGGGAAAGATATCAAGTTTGAGCAAGGGGAACTTATTTTGTGAAATAAAAATAAATTAAATTTAGCACTTTTCATCATTATCAGTTGGCTGAAGGATATTGATTGTTTAGCCACATCCTATGGGATGTCATACAATATAGTTGATACACAGTCTAGGGTGTATTCCTAGAGTGAGGTTGATGTACATACACCTACTCTCCTGGAACTTCCACAAATGAGACATGTCTTACAGGTAAGCAGAAAGACACACATGAAAGAAAGCTTAAAAGCAAGGGAGGAGGAAGGAGAGTAGAGAGGGAGAAGAGGAGGGAGGAAGAGGAGAACAAAAAAAGGATCACTATTCAAACACTGACACTATAAAATATGTAAGTATATGATTTCCTTTGTAATGTTTAAGAATGATTTAGTTGAATATGCAGTATTTAACTGATTCCAGAAAAATTCTTATTTTAATTAATTTGATACCTCATTGGTCTATTTATACAAATGGAACCCTTAAAAACTGCCCTAATAATTCTTGTGGGCCATTTTTAAAAACAAGATCTCATATATTCCAGGCTGATTTCATCCTCAAAGCTAAAGATGGCCTTGAAATTCTGACCCTCTCACTTCTATCTCTAGAGCTGGGATCACAGGCATGGGCTAGCACACCAGGTTTATGTAGTAGAGGACCAATTCAAGGAGTTCATGAAGGCATAACAAATACTCTATCAATTGTGCTATGTTCCCAGTGCCTATAGAGCCCAGTTTAATCATGCTATTTTTAAATAAACCCCATCATGACATTCCATAATGACTCCTACAAATGTTTGTGAAATACTCTTGGAAAATTTTAGCAAACCGGTACTTTCTCTCAGGAAAACAGTATAAAGTTGACATGAGCCAGATTAAAAACCAATTTCATGAACATCATTTTCAATATCTAATCTTACAATGACAAATTGGTCCATGGAGTTTGGAACTATATTATCACATCCCCCTATATGAAGTTTGCATTTCATTAGCATACTCAATTATGCCAGCTGAATAAATATCCAGATTTATTAACAGTGTATGCATTTACTCAACAATGAAATATGGGAAAGAGCGTTGAGATGAGAGCCTACGATGGGCGGAACTTTGGAATCCAGTGTGTCCATACACCACACATCTGTGGCTTTGTCACATGGCTTCTCACTCATTCCTTGTGGAGCTTAAGACAATAACCTGGATATACTACTAGAATGCACTAAGAATTTAGCACTGTTCTTGGAAGTCTGGCTCCCTCACATGTGGCAACGTCAAAAGGCTCCAACTCACCATACATAGAGATTGTCTGGATTCTCATTATTGCTATGGGAAAATTTTAAGAGTCTGACATATCTAGTTCACTGTAATCCACTAGTCCTTTAAGTATGCTATTTATAAATCAAGTATCATTTGCATGAATACTGGTGTATATTTTTTCATAAATAATCTCTTTGTCCTTTCATTGGTTTTATCCTATTGTTTTCCAATAAGACATGTGTTTTAAGGCTATGAACCATCAAGTACACAAATGAAAACCACTAAAATCATGAAAGGCTTCCTACAGATGGGTAGGAGACGTCCTTAATACATATGGACAAGTAAGAAACTACAACAAAAAAATTAAGAATACCTGTAAGTAACTAAGAAAAGTATGGGTGACCAAGTAAAGGTATTTCAATCCAATAAGAGTATTTCACAAACATTTGTAGGAGTCATTATGGAATGTCATGATGGGGTTTACTTAAAAATAGCAGACACACACACACACAATTTACAATAGGATGAGCACTGCTATCACAAAGAAGATAATGAGATGCTTAAGAAATATAGGAAAACATTTGACTTCATTAGCCATGGATTAAATGGACATTATAACTTGGTATGGTACCACTGCATACACACTTCGGAATGGCGGGATGTAAAAAGCTTTAGCACCGACACTGACAGGATGGAAAGCAATCAGCTTTCATGAATGGCTATTGTGAATATGATTTTGTATAACTTCAAAAACCTGTATAACAGTATCCATGAAAGCTGGTCATATGCATACTCATAACAGCAATTCTATTCCTGGTTATATATTTGTTAGAAATTGGGTTCGCTTGTATGTTTATAAGATTATACTACAGAACTGTCTTAGCCATATTATTTTACAGCAGGATTATTTTTATTATTTAAGGCACCAAAAGTGGTCCTGATGTATGTTTATGTAGTAGAATTAAGAATTAAACAGCCTAGGGCCTTGCATATACTAGGCAAATTTTCTCCCACTTGTTCTCATTCTGTTACCATCTCTGACTCTTTGTGTCTTTTTTGTCTTTAGAAATGGAGCCTCATGTCATGTAGGTTAGACTCAAACTCACTATGTAAACTTGAACAACTGATCCTCCTGCCTTCATTTCCCAGTTGATGGGATTAATGATGTGTACTACCATGGCTGCTCCTTTTTTCTGAGACAGAATTTTACCATGTTTCTAGGCTGTCCAATAAGTTACTCTGTGACACAGATAGGCCTTGAACTTGTAACTCTGAGGTTTCTGCCTCCTGGATACCTGAGATTCCAGGTTCATGGTACCAGTCCTAGTCTCTAATAATTATTTCAGCATTTATCCCAGCAATGTATTTCTTCTATGAATTAATCTTTGTGTGTATACTTGAGTGTCTTTGCCTGTGAGACTCAATTTTATTTTCAAACCAAACCAAAGTATCGCCTAGTGTAATATAAGCTTGTTTCTTCTAAATGTTTTTTTAAACAAAGGTAACCCTACAAAATTCTCAAAAAGATAAATAATGCACCAAGGACTTTCACACAATTGCAGAACACTGCTCAAAGTGAATATGTCACTCCCCGTTTTTAAAAAAATTGAAATTTCAAAATGGCTTCATCAGAGTTTTAAACCAATTACAAGGACGTTCAAAACTCTGTTCCCCAAATTTGGTTTCTAGCACCTATTTTAGGTAGCTCATACCTTCCTGTAACCCCAATTCCAGGGGATTCAACACCCTCTTCTGGCACATAACACACATGCACACACACACACACACACACACAGAGAGAGAGAGAGAGAGAGAGAGAGAGATGGAGAGAGAGGGGGGGGGAGGAGGAAGGGAAGGAGGGAGGGAGGGAGGGAGGGAGGGAGGGAGGGAGGGAGAGGGAGAGACATATACACACACACGCCGGGGGGTAAAAGTAAAAATTTAAAACAAACCTTTAAAGATAAATAACTCTGGTTCCTTCTAATGCACAGGCCATACACACCCATGAAATAAGCCATGTTGCCACCTTTAATGTTTTCATCTATAGGCTCAAGAAATGTTCTTTTGCTAGGCGAGCAGTGCTCATCCTATTGTAAATTTTGTGTGTGTGTGTGTGTGTGTGTGTGTGTTTGTGTGTGTGTAGGGGGACTAAATATGTGTTTGTTTGATGTTGGGTTATGCCTGCTATGTGTAGGGAGATTTTAGAACTTTAATACAGTAAACTTTATTGCAGATAATGCACAGGGTACATTTCTAAGAAATTTCACAGAGCAAAAACACTTATAACTATTAAGAAATGTATATACACATTCAGAGTATCCTTCCTCATGCCCCTGTGGTTTACTCTACTACTACTCCATGTAAAATATCCCAACTTTTAGCAGCATAAACTACTTTGTATACATTCATGTGAGTGTGGTGATACTATATGTACTCTTCTATATCCTTTATTGTTCCACTCAAAGTCATGTCAGAGAGAATTAACTCTGTTGCATCACTCTCTTGTAAAGGTATAAATTCTTATAACCCCATTTTGTAAGTACTTATAGTCAACTATATATGTGTATATAGTTATTACAAAATGGTAAGAAACTATTGTGAAACAATATAAAGAGGAAAATGGTATTATGCATTCTTCCTTATATGCAATCTTATCTTACAATAAAATTCAGTTACTTCCCATTAATTCACCTTAGTTGATGAGAAAAAAATTTAGGAAGCATACCCTTGGGAATATTGAAACCACGAGTTACAGGTATGCCTCAAAGCTAAAGTATGAGCTTTACTAATTCATCCATTCATTAACACATATATTCATTCATTCATTCATTCTCCAACCTTCTGTCTACTCATTCTGTTAACATACAAGAGTAAACCCACCCAGCTGAGATTCTACCATAAAAGGTATCTAGTATATCTACAAACAAATGGTAGACAAGATAGAAAATGTATCCTGGGAGACATTATTCATAACACTGTAAAACACAATGTCAGTTGAAATATGTAGATGTGTAGAGGTAAGAACAGTGTTTTTATTCTTATTCTCTTGTTCTTCAAAGTCTAACTCAAGTATAAACTGTTGAAGAAAAAGTTCCCCCATCCTCCTTACATAGTTTGAGCTTTGGATTTAAATATAAAACTGTGATAATTAGGTAGCAATTTATGGGAAACCTGTAAATCTGAGTTGGAAATTTGAAAGTTATATAAATTATAAACCAAAATTTCCAAAAATCTTGACGGACAGACTTTCCTCAGATTCTTCACTTTGGAATGTAGTGCACTGAGTAGTTAGGGGCAGACTCTAGAACTTCTGGTCTGCCTGGGGTTTCATTTTAGCTCCGTTCTGCAGACCTAAGCAGCATGGATTAAGCTACTTCATTTCTGTAGCTCTACTTCTTCATTGCGATGTACAAATCATGATATTCCATTTCTAATATGATTATTGTGATGATGGAATGTGCTCATATATTTAATATGTTACATATTGCCTATAGGCTGTTATTGCATAAGGTCAGGTCTAAATTTTATACATAGCTTGTACAATATATAATTTCAAAGACATTGGAATTAATGGGGAGTACTTCTATAAAACAGATCTTCACTTCACTATCCATCATAGATTTATCTTGTCCTTAAATCATGTACGTCTATTAAAATTAAAATTCATATTTGAAGCTTGAAGGAATGGGTTATTAAAAGCACAATTTATTTTTCTTTCTTATGATCCCATGGGTTGGATGGGATGTTTTTCTGTTTGTTTCATTGAGGTAAATAAGTCTTAGATGTCCAAGACAACCTTATCTACAGATTAAATAATGTGTGTGGTTGTTGGATGGGAAACCTCAGTTTTCTGAACAGCTTTCCTCCAGTCATCTATATGAGCTAGATCTTTCCATTTTGAGGCATGAGCCACAAAACAATGTGACTATGCCTTTTCTATACCATAGTTTACCAAAAAATCATTTGTATCGCTCACATACACTAAAAGTGTTTATCCCTCTACCTCCTGTCCACTGTATCAAATGGCTAAAAAATGCACAATCTCGAAATCGGTACTGGTCCAAACTAAACATAACTGATTACTTGAATTCTTTTGATACATAGATCTGTATATAAAAGGACAAATTATTAAGATATACAATATGGTGAGAGAAAGCTTTTTCAAAAAGAACAACAGAAAACAAAGCAGTCAGTCATCTTCATTTATGATGGTGGTGAGACAGAATGGATCTCATGCTTCCAATAGGTTCAATATGGATTCTGGGATGCCTTAGTTGTACTTCATATGATTATCCATCTGGGTCAGGATATGAGAACATCAGATAATATTCAAAACTGCCAAAAATGAAAGATGATTCTTGATTCTTAGCCTGGAGAATCAAGCAAGCTATGTAACCAGTCCAGTTGCAAAAGTAGGGAAGAGGTTTGGTTGGTTTCTAGAGATGTTCTCTTAGATAAAAACCTAACTATTCTATAATCTTATGTGTCTCTATGGATCTGGGATGCAGCAGATGACGATATGAGATGTGGTCAGCACAAAAATGGGGAGTGGTAGATGAAGAAACTGAAGTGAAAGGAAGAATGTATGTGAGGAGTAGGGGAAGCCCTAAGTGAATGTGTAAGGAGCATAAGAATTCCTGAGTAAATGTCTCTTGTTGTCATGGGCAAAACCATGTCAAGAACCCCAATGACTCAGACCCATGTAAATGCTAAAACCTTGTGGTTGGAGTGAGGCTCAAAAAGATAACAAAACCTTCCTTTTATCCCAATGTGAATGTTATATACAGAAGGTATATACAGAAATTATTATAAAGTACAGCTTCCTCTCCTGGGATGACAGCCACTTGAGACTGCTCCCCTGCAGAGATCTCCCACTGAGATTAGCTTAGCCTACTTCCTTGTTTGGCTGCATATCATAAACCTGCCTCCTTGATTCAGATGTATAAAATAAACTCACTAAGTTTCCCAGTTGCTGTTTCAGTTGGTGCCCCCCATCTGAGAAAGCGCCACTCACCCAATCCCAGCTTTTCTGTACATTCATCGGTGTGTCTGTCCTTTACTCCCTTGTCACCCCAGTAAGGTCATTGCTTGAGTGAAGAGTGAGGAAAAAGGAACTTGCTTATTTTTCCACTTGGATTGCCTGCCAGTTTATTGTTGGCATCATCCACACCTCTAGCAGTACCAGTACAGCCTTCCCAGGGAAGGTCTATCCAGTTATTCCTCAGACCTGCAGTATCATTGCCAGGACCTACACAGATGCCAACAAACCTAGCCAGCATCCACTCCTCTGGGTCTAGTATGTTCAACTCTGATGTATATAGTCTTGTCTCTTTCTCCAGCCCTAAGTAATAGCTACCTCAGAGACCTCTTACAGCTCTTTGATTTACCCATTGCATGAACTGGCTATACTTCTGTACATCTACACAAGCTAATTCTCTCCAATAACTAATATGGCTTTAATCTCTAGCCTGAAACTTGATGCTAGGAGATTCTACCTCTGACCTGGATGAGCTAAAATAATATCAGGACCATGTTTTTCAACAAAGCAAAATCTTATAGACAGATTTTTCTTTGGGCCACCAGCTCACAGAAAAACATAATGGGGACTTACTAATTGTAAAAGATAAGCCTATAGCTTAGGCTTATCCCACTCGCTCTTATAACTTAAATCAACTCAGCTTTTAACCCGCATTCTTTTACAAGACTCAGTTATCTTTATGTTCGAATGTCCATCCTGCTTCCTCTCCATCTGGCTGGAAACCTCGACTACACAGCAGGATCCAAGATGAAAGACAATGCAAAGGCACACAAGGAAGCCACATGATGCACCTTCATTCCTTCCTCATGGAGACACAGAAGAGCTTGAGGAAAGGAGCAAAAAAAATCACATAGAGCCAATCCTCAATGCCAATTACAAAGTATTAAGGGTGAAATATCAGGACCAAGATAGAATACAGGACAGAAAACTACAGTCAGAATAAACTAATTTTTCAAGCCCACTTTGCTTCTTGCATTGAACAAAATTTTGAAAATTATTCTTCTTAACCGAAGAAAGAAGATGTAAATTTCCTGCCATGCAAATGTAAGGAATGGAATTTGGAGCTCTAGAACTTATATGAATGCCAAGTGGGCAGTTGTGGCCTCTCTGTAATTACAGCCTCAGAAAATAGAAACAGGATCCTCAGGGCAAAGCTGGGTAGCATGTCTAGCCATATCTGTGAATTCTGAGCTTTAATGAGAGACCCTGCTGCAATGAAGAGGTGTGATTCATGACATCAACCGTGGGCCTCTACACGCAATCACACACTGATGCATGAGCACCACAAAACACACACACCACAAAAAGGAACAGAAAACTTTATACAAGAGTTAATATTGAGAAATTCGTAAAGCTTCCAGTTTTAGTGTTTTATCCTAGTTCTTCTTAGAGAAGAAACATTTCTGTGTCTTTGGGAGCTGATCTGAAGGGATGGCAGACAGGTGGATGTACTAAAGGAGCAAGACATTAAGTGGCCACTGTCTCCCAAGCTCAGCACAGCATATACATATGTCAGGTCATCAGTTCACACCGTTCAATGGCAGGAAGGGAGAAAACCATTGATGCATAACTACGGGAAATCTAAGAAAGAAATAATATGTCAGTGAGCTTCCATGCTCCGTGTTGAAGAAATTATCTTATTCCACATCTGGACTTATAGCAACTATTAAAATCCACTTAATCTCTGGGAAATGTCATGAATCTGCAATGCTAAATTAACTTTAGAAGTGGTGCTATTATTTCAGTATATTTCAATAAATAAATTATTCTTCTAAAGTACAAATTAGTGCAAGGTTTTGATATGACATATCCAAAACAGTCAATTATACTAAAGGTGTAAAAGGAAATAAATACGGGTATTTAATAAATTCTGAAAAGTTCTTTAAGATGTAGTTGATATAGTTGATAAGGGTTGTATATCAACTCTAAGGAAGATTGGCATCAATATGCTTTTGAAAAAATTTAAATTACAAGAAATTGACTTCACATAGCACTTCATAATTTCCCTCATCAAATCCTAAAGACGATATTAAAACATCTGTTTTTTAAATATCTTGCTGACAGTAGAATGCTATAACCCCAGGGAGTCTTCTAATTTTGCATACAATTTACATAATCATAAATAAATTAACATGGGGGAATAAGGAGATCATTTGCAAACAATGCAGGTATTTTCAACATACCCTTTTAATAACTAGCTTAGGGAAGAGAACAATACTTTAAAAAATAAATTTCCCTTTCATAAACATGAACATTTTAATAAGATTTTTTATTGCTCAATTTTCGTTTACTCACCCTCAAAAATTCAAATATTTCATCTGCTTCATAATTCACTGCTAGATACATTGCAATTATGTAACAATGGTACTTAAAGTGTTCTGTATATGGGTGGCTCTAACACCAAATTGTCTAGCAAGCATATGCATAACCTGGACATGAGACATAGAGGGTAAGGTGTACCCTTATCTTCCCTTAGCCTGTCACAAAACAACTTTACATACATGTAACCTTAGCAACTCACATCCCTCATTTAAATTCCAGTGTCATACATCCATCATTTGCTTAACTGTGAGCCCTTATACTGAGTTGGAAAAGGAAATCTCTGGTGTTTATTTTGCTCTCAAGTAGAAAGCAGTGAAGTAGTTAAGCAAACCCCTCCATACAGATAACTGTCCAATCTACTTTCAATAGTCTGCATTATTGTACTGTTAATGTAATATACTTGTAACATTGCTACATAAAATCATTATTCTAATACAATTAAAAACTGGCATCTTGATTTCCACTGACTCTTACTGTCATAGTCTAAGCTGGGAAGAACAGAGTGGGGAAGACTTTGATTACTATGGTTTTAAGAAAGACAAAGGATGTCTCTGTTCAAATTATAACAGGCCCCTGAGCAGTGCACAGATGTATACAATTGGAAAAATACTTATTATTTTCAAATGTAGTTACTTGGAAAAACTATGATGGGTGATATTAACACATAACATTTTTATGGTAATATCCATCATCATAATCTGGTGAAGGAGTTCTTTGGCTGGCACTCATGCACCAGAGATAAGATTTACACAAATAATAATGCTTTCCATACTATATTCAAAGCTTTATTTGAATGCATTTATATGAATATTGAAAGGAAACAGGGCTCATAGATTTTTGACATCTTCCCAAGCAATCACACACACACACACACACACACACACACACACACACACACACACACACACACAAACATTAACACACTCAAGAACCAGTGCTTTAACGTGAATTAAGTCCTCAAACACAAGATTGGCAAGGGTCTAGAGAGAAAGGATGTAAGTACCTCACAGCTGAGCAGGATATAACAAAACAGATTGCAGAATGACTACAGAGAGGAAAAGGGGACAAATAAAACAGTTGCTGTTAGGCCATAGCACCAACTGTATTGGCTTGAAATTTTAACTCAAACCAGTTAGAGGGAAACATGAACTCACTGGGTGAAGTTGTCCTCCCAGAATGGCTCTTCATCTACAACCTTTTATAATTGACCTTTTAAAATAACTACATTTTTAGAATGATCCTCATAGACCCGTGAAGAATATCAGCTGAACCAATAAAGGGACTTGAGCCCAGGCCAGCAATACCATCTCTGTTAAGTAATATGAAGCATAGTACTTTGCTAATTTGTAACAGAACATGAGAGGAAAGGAGATGCTTACAACATCATTTGAATGAAAATGTCTTCCAAAGATCAAGTGATGAACAAAGGAACTATATGAACATGAATTCTATGTTTCTGTTTGCTCTAACTATTCCAGTATGTTGATAGTCAGAAGATGGTTGGGACAATTTCTTTGTTTAGATTCATCAAACCCTATTCAGCATAACCATAAAAATACCTGAGACTAACACTAATAGACTTGCTAAGTTATAAGTCCATTCTGGGATCATTGTAGAATATAGGGTATAAAATACAGTGATCAGCTTAGCCAATCAGGGGCCATTGTGAACCTGAGGATCGAACCAATCTGATTCAGTTATGTGGAAAGAATAGAGAGTTTGTACTGTTTTCACGAGGGGTGTGGGAGGGGACAGACAAACATATACTAGTTATTATATAATAATTTTCTATCATAGTGCATGATAAAGAAATAAAAATCCCTCCAAATCAACGTGAGTTAGTTATCATTACCAAAGAACACTAGATTTCAAATGAAATGAGGCAATGACTGAAGGGTAACATGAGCTCCAGAGAAAAAGAAGCACAGGGAACAAATCAGATTTAAAACAGCAGTTTTATGATTGATGCTTACGCACTCCCCAGAGCTGTTGATTTGTGATGAGGAGTCATGGTTGTGTGGTGGGGGAGGCTAGTTTAAGATGCAGAAGCAATTCTTTATCCATGGGCCCTTCCCTAGGATATCACAGTCACCAACAGTGTCAGCTCACAACTTCCCATCAGCAGGAGAAGAGAGTGAACTTACACACTCCTTCAGTCTTCCTAGTCTTCCAATTCCTCCATTTCAAAGTCAGACCCCATCACACAAGTATTTCATCATAGAAGATCCCAGCCACACAGAGTCAGACACGCAGTGGACAAGTAAAAAGGAGAAAAAAAAGATGTCAGTAAGAGTAAAGTGTTTGAAATCTTACAGTACTGGGAACCTAAAATGGTAGAACACAATAGCTTCACAGGTGCTTTCAGAGGGCACAAGACTCCTTGGTCAAAGACAAAGTGTGCTTTATTATTCAGTGCTTTAACAGCTAGAGAATCAACAACTGAGTTATCCAGTCCCGTGTCCCCACCCAAAACACACGTACAAGGAGATCCAAGATGTGCTGAATGAAACCTGTCCATGCTGTACAGTGCATTCCAGGGAGGCACACGAAAGGCTGCAGAAAGATCCTCAATGGCAGCAGACAGACATGCCCATTATTCTGGGGAAGATTCACACCTGCCAACAACATTCACTGTTAACAATAAAGGCTTTAAAACACAATGCAGCAGCCAGTCTCCCCAGTCACAGCAAGGGCAGAAACATGAGAGCACCAAGGAAGTATCTCTCAACTTTCTTCCCAGCACCTCACCAAAAATGTGTTTCTAAAAATAACTAAACAGAACAATGTGAAAACATTCAAAATTGAAAAGTTGCATTTGATGGGTGATCATTTACTAGGTTCCTATTTCCAAAATGATTATCCTGGGTGTGGTTTTTTTGATGTTATAAAGGTTTGATCTTACTTAAGGCAGTTACTTAATGTGATTTTTATTTTAACCCTTAAAAAAAGTGGGATATGTACACAATTGTTAAAGAGGTGGAACTGTTTCCTTTCTCCTGAGGAAAAGTGAATTTCTTATCAGATATCTGGCTGGCCCTGTAATTTAAACTAAACTAAAATTTTGGAGAAACTGCAAAAACCATAATAGCCACCATCCAATCCCTAATGAGAATGAAAAAGGGAAAAGGGAGAGTGGAAAGTGAGAAAGAAAAGCTGTAATTGCTGAAGAATTCTCTTGCTTTGTTTTCCCAGGAAACCATACCACTGAAATACACAGACATATGTAGAGGAACACACCATCGTAACATCTATGGGTTGCTGTTAGGAGTAGCAAATACTTCAGTTCTAAATTTGTCAAACAAACAGAACTTCATTCTGCCTTTGTGAAAATACTGTTTGTTAGGCAAGTGTGTTCTGCTTCCTATGGCTAAACTGAGTCACAGAGAAGGTAAGTAGCTTCTTTAAGGCCACACAGGTTATATCTGGATAATTTACTTACTAGGTAGCATCATTAGTAGTAGAAAAATGTAATTTGCTACATGATTTTAAGTAAATGACATAGAAGTGTTAATACATATTCTTATACACACGTAAGAATACACCAGATACAAATGAGTACTAATGCATATTGTAATGGATTGGGGCTTATTATTTTATTGTAGATCATTCATATGGCAAAAAGTTTTCAAAAGATAGATCTTTGAACTGTTCCCTGGTTAATATTTCCTGATTAGAAAGACTATTATTCACATACTCTAAATTCTGCCATAACTTAAGAAAAAGATTATTGAAACAAATATTTGTTATTTTTATGAGCTGCTCCAAGATATTCTAATTATACATACTTCCTTGGTAACATAATATACGCTGTACCCCAAAACTGAAATCACTCTACAAATGAGATTGCTTCTTTTTTATCATTTAAATAAGGGGTATTAATTATCTGGTGCAAGAAAGATTCATAAAGTGGCTGAATGCAAAGCTCGTGGCAAATGGCTGTTAAAAAGAAGAGATAAAAGATCTTCAAGGGGTGCGGTGTTTTCCTGTATATCTGAGATACAGCCTGTCACAGAGTGCCATAGTCATGAGTTTCATTTTAATCTGTAACGTGGTAGCAGATTGTCACAGGGGTTAAGGGTGATATCAACCATGCCTCTTTTCAGCTCTCAAGAGTGCGACAAAATGTATTATTTGGCATAGTCATGACACAGATCTGCATGTGTACGTCTTCAATAATTCATGTTGCAGCTTGTCTCACTGTAGGGACAGATGTCAGCGAAACCAGTGACAGCCGATCATGCTGATCCCACATGCAATCACGTGAGGCCAATCCCACAGCGACACTGAGCTTGCTGGGATACTTGCTCTGCTGCCCTGGAGCTGAGAAAATGCAGTCCAGCAAGTTTTGGTCTAGGGATTCATATATTAATACACAATCTAGGAATCTATGTATTATTGCACAATCTGGGGATCCTATTATTACACAAGGAGCACATAATTACATATATATGTAATTTAATATAGTTTATCAAAACTGCAATATTTTTATGATTTTTATTGGATACTCATGGGAATATTTTTGACCCTTGAATATCATATGTACAAGGATATTAATACACACACATACACACACACACACACACACACACACACACAAAGCAAACAAAAATCTATGAGTTCAAGGCCAGTATTCTCTATAAAGCAAGTTCCTGACCAGACAAATTCCATGCCAGCTAGGCTTATACAGTAAGATACTGTCTCTAGAAAATGCACACATGCGCACGCGCACAAACACACACACACACACACACACACACACAATTCCTTACAAAATCAATTATTTGTGACAATGAATAGAAATACATGTCTCCTGTAGATGATTCTTATAATACCAACTTGACTGTTATTTCTACTTCATGGTAATGATATGCAACAAATGTGACATATTCAGAAGATTACAACAGCTATGTATTTGTGTGTGTGTGTGTGTGTGTGTGTATGTATGTGTATGGGTTTTTGAGACGGGGTTTCTATGTGTAATAACCTTGGCTGCCCTGTGACTCACTTTGTAGACCAGACTGGCCTCAAATTCACAGAGAGCTTCTTGACTCTGACACAACCTCCAATCTACAATAGCTATTTTCATCTCAACAACTTGTCTTCATTTCTCATTAAGAATAATATTGTCTTTTATATCAAACATTGGTGTGATCAAAGCAATTCTGATTCCATCCTCACAGCAGCATGAGAACAACCCCCCAAAAAAGGAAACTCCACATATGCATAAAAACAAGATTTACTTATAGAATGAAATCAACTAATCCTACTTTCTGACATTTCTTCTTTTCTTTGCAAAAAGAGAGAACTGGAGTGGGTGGGAAGATGGGCATAGAGAAAAGGAGAGCTCATTTTTATCAGTCATCTCTAAAATGGGATGAATCTGAAAGGATATATGGACTTGACCCCACATCTGCTCATAGTACAATGAAGCAAAACAGAGCACATACTGAATGCCAACTGAAGCCAGAGTACTACTGGTCCCATACACTTTTATAAACATTATAAAAAGGACCTAAGAGCTGACTTAGAAGCTTCAGACTATAGATCTTCCAAAGAGGGTTGATGAGGCTTGATTTAAAGTTCTTTTGCTGTTTAAATTTCCAATGTATTTTGACTAATATTTTTGAAAGATGCAATATAATTAATTGCCTTGTTAAAAACTAAGAAAAATAATATTTAAGTCTAGATATATTAAATTTCCTCTATATAAAATAAAATACTAAACATTAATAAAAATAATTGCTTCAATACAAACACTTATTTTTCATTATATAAATATAAACAATATGATGAGAGTAATATAGGGAAACTTCCCTTCTACCCAGATTAGTGTAACCCTCATGCATTCCCCTCTACCATGTTTCAAGTCAAGAGAGCCAGAATAAGAAAAGACAGCTGAAACCATGCAAGGCTAGTTTCTAGTTCAAAGTACTGATTTTTCTATTTGCACATAAAGAAATTCAAAGGTGGCAGTACCTAAGTCTTTAAAAGTCAAAATGTCATTTAGCGTTATAAGTCCCAAGATTAGCTCTGGTGATTAACTTCTTTTTTCCCATTATTTATTTAAATTAGAAACAAGCTTCTTTTATGTAGCATGCTGCTGGTGTGTTCACAGCTACAGTGCTACCATACTTCACAACAATCCGAGGCTAAGGGCTAAGGATGAAAATAAAGACAAAGACAGTGGCTCATTCTTACAAGGAGAATGGCATTTATTATTATAAGAGTGGAGCCTTATATACCAAAGGCAGGTATGGTGGAAAAACACCAAGGTCAGAAGCCTATGCTCCCAGGGCCCTCCCGCAAAGGGGTGGACCAAAACCAGGAATTAGCTTTTAGGCAATAAACAGGAACTTGCATGCAGGCCTTACTGGGAGGAGGGGATGAGAAATGTTTTGCTAAAAGCCCCTAGTAACAAGCAGTCAACAGACCCCCATGGGGGAAGGGTGCAACACTTTTACATGTGAATCCCAGTTCCCTCTCCCTCTCCTCCTCCCCTGTCTCCTACTGACCCCCTATTCCATCCCTTTTCTGCTCCCCAGAGAGGATGAGGCCTTCCATGGGGGGATCTTCAAAGTCTGTCATATCATTTGGAGCAGGGCCTTGACCCTCCCCTTGTGTTTAGGCTGAGAGAGTATCCCTCTATGTGAAGTGGGCTTATTAAATAACATGAGAAAAAATGTCAAACTCCATTTAGAACTTGCATTATCTCTAATAACTAGAAACACTATATGTATGCACACATCAGTAAATTCATGTTTGTGTGTGTGTGTTCACATATATATGTGTATATAAACTCATATATATTCATATATTTATGCAAGAAAAAATACATTAACACTGATGGATTTTTGTTATTACATGATATGTTCTTTTGCCATCACTGACTAGTCCTTAGGCATAAGGCTTTAAAAAAAATAATAAACAAGGTCTCCATATGTATCCCTGGGTGGCATGCATCTACCACCTGAGTGCTGGGATAAAAGACCTGAACCACTACTCCTGGCTTAAACATTAGACAGTTTAGTTAGTTTTTGAGTCTGTTAATTTTTTCATGATGATTTTATCATTTTGCAAAGGAAGATGCCAGGTTCTTTCTAAGGTATCCTGCATCTGTTCTTTCTATTCTAAATCCAATACATTTAGGAAATGATCTTGTCCTTCTGAGAAGGAATGATTGCTCACACCTATAATCCTAGCACTTAGGAAGTGGTGAGCAGAGGATGGCTGCAATTGCAGGGACAGCCTGAGTCTACATGGTGAGCTAGTGAGTTCTGAACCAGTTAGGCTTTATATCTGCAAAGAGAGACTCTGTTTAAAAAAAAAAGAAAGAAAATGATTTTCCTTTGTCAGAGGATTAGGGTGTTTCTGAGAAATACTCTGACTAAGCAAGGGAGTTTGATCAGAGCTACCATGCAAACTGTTGCCCAACCCTGGGTACCTTTTCCCCCATTGGAGGTACATTTACATAAACATTTCTAATCACAGCTCTGTAAAGAGACGGTATAATAATTCATGACTTTTAGGTAATATGTCATATGAATCTTAACATATGGCATTGCACTCCACAATGGCAATCTTGGCTTCCAAAGGGACCTGGAAAACATCCAGGGAGATGAGAGTAAGCCAAACTTGATAGAAAACCGTATCGATGCTAATCCAAGTTTACACCTTTCATTCAGACTCAGAACTCTCTAGCAGATGGTTCAGTGTTGAAGCACTAATGTTAGCAAAATGTCAAAACTATTTTGCTAGACTCCCCAATTGTTCATAAAGAATATTTTTCAAGTGCTGGATATTAAAATTGCATTAATGAATCACAGCACCCAGGTCTCTGATCACAAGTGCAGGGTTTTAGTTTCAATTTCCAAAGACAATCTGGCTTTGCTCTCTTGGAGGATAGCCAATCAGCTTTTACAAAAGAAAATAAAATTTCAGAAATTTCTGCCATGATTCCTTAGTCAACAAGGACCTACTCAAAGAAGACAAAAGAATGCAAGAACCATTTGGCAGATTGCATTTTAGTGGCTGTTGCATCAGTTTAATGATCAGGAGAGGGAGAAATGCCATAAGATAGAATCTATAGTCAAGCCTTTTAATCCTGAAATTTATAAGGAAGGAAAAAACATGAAGAGCAGAGGCCACAACTATCAGGAGCTGGAGGCAGATATGCAGGGAAACTTGAGTGGACACTGGTCCCTTGTCATCATGTGTGCACCCTGAATAGGCAAGGGGAAGAAATAACTGAATGAGACTCATGTTAGGAGATAATCTGGCTTCTGCATGTTATGGAAGGTTAGAATTTCTGTAATACAGTGTTATCTCATCTATATCCAGACAAAGAGCTAGCTAAGCATTGTCATCTGATGCTTATTTGTATCTGTTCTATTTTTAATGCATTTTTCTAATACTTAAAATATTTTATGCACTAAGGGATTAAGAGACTCATCTTGCAAATTTAATCAGAAATGTCCTGAGGTATGTCAGAGTTTGTCCCAAAGCTACTTCATAGTTGACTTCCCTGACCCCAATGTCATACCTTTCATTTTATGTCACACCTCCCTCCTTTGCTAATGCTTTCCCTGTGAAGTGTCACCACACTGTGTTCCCAAAAGTTTGAAATAGAGTGAGCTAATTTTATGATAGCATGAGAAGACATACAAAGTACATTAATATGTGCACAAACATTATGTGTTAACCAAAACTTGTTAAATGTTTAAAGGGGGAAAATGTTAACTACCCTGATTTTATTATTAGATGATATATAAATGTATCACATTATACTGTACTTCCAAAATTCATACAATTAAAATTTTAGAAAGAAAAAAGAAAGACAAATAGGTATCTAGGTTCACGGAACATTCTTGCTTTCAAGATGTCTTGATGTAAATCTGAATGATGTGAATAGTACCTCTAGAATCAAGTTTTCTTGTGAGAATTTCTTCAGCCACTATAGCATTACAGTCAATCAACATTTACTGCTGCAACACTTAGGCTCTTTAACATGTTCAAACCCTGCCCATTTTCAGAAGACAAACCATGTAGGTGACTCACAATGTGAGCCAATTCCCCTCATTTGTCCCGTTCTCCAGTGATTTGTGTTCCCACAAATGAGGTCACTTTCAGAAACACCCACATGTTACACTGAAGGGACTAGGTAAGATCGCATCCGAATGAAGGTCACTAAACTTTCCTGAGGACTTCTGAGAATCGAAAAGAGATATCACACCCAAATAACATCAAACTATTCAAAACTGAACTGGAACAGTAGACCGGAATAGTCTGTCAGTTATATGTCACTTCCGACAGGATTGTAAATCATATTAGAAAAATTCTCCCAACTATGTAATTTTTACACAAATGACTACTTAGTGATTTCCCTCATTTCTAAGTCCTAACTTACTCATCTGCTTGTCTTATGATTAATCATTTTATTTTCATATTTGTTCTTTATCAATTGCACTGCTGAAGACTGTCCATATTTCTTGAATGTTGTGACAGGAATTCTTTGCTGAAGCTTAAAAAAACAAACAAGAATGAAACAAGTTAAGAGAATAGCACTGTATTCCATTTTGTTCATTTAAAATATGTTACAAAACAGCTTTCCGTTTAAAAATTTTTGACAGTGTATATTAAATTTTTCAACTAACAGATGCACATACATAAAATTATATGATTGAAATTCAGTGTCAGAGGCTTTATTCATTTAATCTGGGCAAACTCACAGCATTGGTTTATAATATTGCCCTTGAAATATCTCTATTTACTAATGAGAGGGTAGAATATCTATGAAATGATAACACAGAAGTGCTTGTGAATTTTAAAATATAGTTTTTGTGTTCTAAGAAGAAAATTACTGGATTACTTTTAAATGAAAATTACTTTTTGAAAAAGAAATAAAGTCATAAATCAGTCAACATATGTTATTTTACCATGCAAATAAATGAGCTCTTGTTCTAATGTTCAGAGTTCTTTGATTTGAAACCTCAGCTTAGGTCTTCAGGGTCTTAACAATTACTCAGTGCAGGTGTATGAGGGCACCTGCAGGTAATATTTATGAGGCTTGCTTCACACTTCCATCTGGGTTCTAAGTTGAGCAAGAGTTGCATGATTTCAGCAAAGGCATCCCAACAGGAACTAATTCTCAATTGCAAAGTCTAATTCAACAAGGTCCTCTGGCATCCTACTCAAAGTGCCATTCTGGGATGTAAATCGGCTATACTGGAAACACATTCAGTTTCAGCTATATTTCTTTCTTTTCATTTCAATGCATTATTCAACGAATGTATCGATGAGTTGACTTACAGACTGGAGCACGCTCCGTAGTATGGTGGACCACTCATGAGCTGTTAGACACTGTCACCAGTTGGTAAGCACACTTTATAAAATAGATATCTAAGGTAAGATAATTTAAGGCATTGCCACTATTAAAGACATGGTTTTGAGATTTAACACTCATGGAAAACATGGGGCTTTAAAAAGAGGTAACTGGCCATTTTTCTAATCAGTCTTATTTTCTTGTACATAAATAATTAGAGATTCAAGGATAATATATTACTGCTCAGCAAAAAAAGTGATTGTAATAGAAGAAGAAAAATAGCAAAAGGGACTAAGAGTTCAATGTTCACATTATTTGTACTGTTTTTTACTAGGGACACGCACAGAGCAACAGTAAATGTTTGTTTCTTTTTCATTGTGGAGTGAGCCATTTTACAACCAGGATTTAAAGAGAGGTATCAGTCATTGCCCACTAAAAGATAAGGGACTTGAATTTATATTATCTTAGGACATGCTGTTTGAATGATGCCAATAATGTGAAAGGTATTTAAAAGTATTTGTCTACATGTAGGTTCAAATCTGTTGAGAATATGTGTCTTTCAAGCTAGAGACATGTCATCATAGTTGTAGGGGGAAAACACAACTTTTCTACACAGGGAAACAGACTTCACAAATCTTAGCTTTAGTAAGATAACCAAGAGTTCCTCCTACAAGCCAAACTCTCACACTTTCTAAAAAACAAATTTAGAATCAAGCCTATGACATTTTACATGCCACACAAATTCTTTCCATGCACTCTTTAAGCTTTGAGACAGGCTCTCACTAAGTTGCCTAGACTGACAGGGAACTCATAGTGTAGCCCAGGTGGACCTTGAACTTGTGACTCTCCTGTCTCAGGCTCTTGAATAGCTGGAATTATAAGCCTATGGCACAGACCCAGCTTTCACACCTTTTCAATATCCAGAAATACCAGACATACATTGTCCATAAAAAGTAAGTTTGAGAATACCAGTATTTAATTTCCTGTAGAGGAGTACCTGGGCATCCAGAGTCAGGTGCCTGTGTCTCAGATCTGACATCTAAACTCCAACAATGAAGGTAGACTTAGACAAGTAACTTTGTCTTTTTCTGTTCAGTTCATCAAGCTATAAATTAAAGAAGACCACAGTACTGACTTTCAGAATAATAATCTCATGCAATGGTTGGGCACAGGGTATAACCCAGCAAAAACAGTAAACACTTAATGTAAGTATCTGTATTTATAGGATAGCCCAGGAAGTCTAGGATTATATATGGAGTACTTTAGTTGTGATGCCAGTGTCCTAGCAAAAATTATCAGCTGTTATTATTTTTGTTTGTAGGGAAAGGAAGGGCTGGTTAATTTTGTTTTGTTTTGTTTATTTGTTTGAGACAGTCTCATCATGTAGCCCTGGTTGGTCCAGACTCTCTATATTGACCAGGTTGCCTTCAATTCACAGAGCTCTACCCTCCTCTGTTTCCCAATGCCACATTACTGTTTTTTACAGATGTGTTAACCTCAAGGAAATATGTTTTCACCCCAAATAGGACAAGGACACTTACAAGTTATATTAAACATGGAATATTCCTAAAACAAAACATAAAATGTATATTACTTTGACCTTTCTGATTATTTTTTTTCAGATAGGGCTCCATTGGTTTCAATGGCTTTGTCATAGACATTTTGTTCTAGGAAAGATGGCTGTGAATATTCGGTATGGCCCTAGGCTAGTGTTCTGTGGTTAGTTTTCTTATCTTCTATGAAGCCCTTGATAAAGGTCACAAACAATCTGCTCATTTTTTCTTATTAAAATAAAGACAGAGAGCATTGATGGTAACCCTGCCCAGCAGCTAACTTCATCATCTGTAGCAGCTCTAACATATGCTTGTAAGATAATGAAAAATATAGCATTAAATAGAGCGGCAGATTGAATCCTGTTTCAGGGTAAATACAGTAAGTCATTTTTTCCCTCCTCATTTCCTCAGAACCTGTTTAGCATTAGACTGTTAATATCATCACCTATACATGACAAAAACCATTGCATAATATACTGCATCTCAGACCAAGCCCTGCATAAAAGTGAGCAATGGAAAACTATGAACATTAATCCAGCATTCAAAATAATAAAGTACTCCAAGCCAGCCCTCTTCCACAGCATTCCACTTGTATGGCATTGTAGGAACAAATGGTTTTATAAATCTGACATGCTTTTCTGGTCTTGGTGAACACTATGAAAACCTCATTTTTCTTCACAGCAGTCGATATTGAAAAATTCTAAGGATCTATTCTGCAAGCAACTGGAAAAATTTCCTATACAATTTTTGTTATAAAAAATGGATTTCGTCGATACTGTCATTCTTCAGAAAAGAGGAAAATAGATGTAATCATTTTGAGCGACAACATCCTGCTACAGTAATTTATTGCTTTGGAACAATCACACCTGTTCAGAAGACTATTTCATAATAATTTTTACTTTCCAGTAATACAAATGCTTAGTCATTAATATGAAAGACAAATCAGGTGGGCTAACAATAATTCGATATATACTTGAGCTAAGGGGCATATCTCCAGGATTTTTCTACAGTAACATACAAACTTCTAAAATCATATTGTAATTAAAAGAAGATATTATTTAAGAAAAAACTATTCGTTTATGTAGATGAAAACTCATTTGCTAGCTGGCATTTGAGAACTCTGGGTGTTTCCAGGTTTGGCACCAGTGGGGTTCCTTTCCTCACGTCCTCAGTTAGATGCAGACCATGCCTGTTCTCTCAGACTATTTGCATCACTCCAGAGGACAGCCCTATTTCCTCTCCTAGCAGGTTCTACCTATGTTTCTGGCATCTTAGCCTTCATTCCACAGTGATGTTAGGAAAAGCATCTTCCCTCTGCTGGCTCTCGTTTACAGAAGCAATAAATGGCTCAGCTGCAGCCATTACTTCAGGATCTAATTAGAACTGGGTGTTGCAGATGCTGGGTTTTTTTTATGCCTAATGATACAAGCAATGGCATGGATCACATATGCTCACTCTCCGTCCTTCAACAAAGACCACAGTGAACCTGGATGTGTGAATTTTGGGTGCTTTTCCTTAGCAGTGCTTAAAGTTGAATGCTTTCAAAAGAAGTAACAATGACAAGCAACAGTTAATTATGTGACTCTGAAGTGGAGCCGAAGATTGAATGTCTTCTTTCCTTTGTATTTAATTTTTATATATTCTAGATGTATTTATTTTCTGTTACATGTGCGTGTGTTTTGCCTGTATGCATGTATGTGCACCACATACATGCCTGGTGCCCTCGGAGATCAGAAGAGGGCATTAGGTGCCTGGAAACTGGAGTTATAGATGGTTGTGAGACATCATGTGGGTGTTGGGAACTGAACCTAGGTTCTCTGTAAGAGCAGAAAGTACTCTGAAAAACTGACAGGTCTCTCTAGCCCCCATCTTTCTTTTAAAGCTTGAAAACCAAAAGTACGCAGGATTATAACAACACAGGCATTTTGCAGGGAGTAAAGTGTGTATGTAGTTTGTGTTCTACGTATCTTTTAAAATTATGCAATATTATACAAACTGAGATGGATATATAAGATACACTAAAGCTAAAAATCATAATAATAAATGCTGTGTTAACTCACCACCCAATTTAAGAATAACTTCACAAATCGCATTGTTACCTCTTACTTTTATTTAAAATGTTTGACTGTATTCATTCCAAGGTATTCACTGTGCCTCTGATTGTCCCCCTGGTCAGAGCTTATTTGGTAGCATACTATATAATTTCTGAATAGTTGGTTATTTGTCAGTGTCTTATGTGATCAGTTACAATTTTTATTTCATTATACTTAAAGAATATAGCATATACAAGTTCAACCTTCTCGTCTTTAAAGATATATCCCCATGACACAGAAGATGGTCTACTTTGGTAATGACTTGTTTACTTATGCCATTTAAGGTAAATCGTTGTGTAAATCACATTCAGGTAAAGCTGGCTCTTAGTCTTGTTTGAATATTTTATAACTATGGTATTTCATCAGTTATTGAGGGATAAAACATTGAATAATTAAAAGTTTATCAATTACATTTCTTTGAAGTTTGCTCCTTGCATTTCTATTGTATATTATTAGACATATGAAACTTTCAGAACTGATGTTTCTTATGAAATGAACTCTTTGTCTCTAATATTAAATTTGGTTTGCAGCTGGGTATGGTGGGGCATGCCTGGAATTCCAGCACTCAGGAGACTCTGGCAGAAAAACTTCCACAAGTTCAAGGCATCTGAATTACATAACAAGATGCTTGTGGTCTTAGGGAATGGCAATGGTAGGAAGCATGGCTTTGTTGGAGTAGGCATGGCTTTGTTGAAAGAAGTGTGTCACTGTGGAGGTGGGTTTTGACGTTTCATAGATGCTCAAGATAGCAACCAGTGTCTCAGTTCACTTCCTATTGCCTTTGGATAAAGATATAGAATTCTCCAGCACTATGTCTGTCTGCACACCTCCATACTCCCAGCATTTGTGCTCCCTTCAATGATGATAATGGACTAAAGCTCTGAAAGTGTAAGCTGCCACCTCAATTAAATGTTTTTTTATTAGAGTTTCCATGGTCATGGTGTCTCTTCACAACAATAGAAACCCTAACGCAAATAACCCTCTGTTTAAAAATCAGTAATGAGGAGCCAGGATGATAATTTAACCAGAAAACAAGCAAGAGAAACTGAATTAGGTCCCCAAAACTTACATAAAAAAAACAGGTATAGCAGTGATCACTCATAATCCCAATGGTATGTAGCTAAAATTGGTAGATCCTGGGGCTCTGGCCAACCAGCCTAACTTAATCATCAAGCCCCAGGTTCCAAAGAGCATGTATGGGTGGGCATACATACACACACTACATACACACCACACACATAACATACACATACATACACACACACACACACTATACACACACTACACCACACACACCATACCACATACCACACATGCACACACACTACAAACACACACCTTACCACATACACATACACACACACCACACACACTATACACACACTACACCACACACACATACAGACACACACTACACACACACCTCACCACACACACATACACACACATACTACACACACTACACACACACCTCACCACACACACATACACATACACACCACACTACACCACATATCACACCACATACACACACACACTACACACACACCAAACACCACACTACATACCACACCACCTACACACACACTACACACACACACTGCACACACACCACACACACCAGACTACATACCACACACATTCAAACATACCACACACCATATACCACACATCACACACCACACACATGCTCACAAACATACATACTACAAATACCACACACATATATAGACACACATTCCAAAGTAAAAAAGGAAAAACAAACACTAATTCTGGTAGGTGGATATTATATCTATTTTTTCTCCATTTGTATCTTGAGTGTTCTGCATCCTTCACACTTCCATAGACATTCTAAAATTATCAATTTCTTTAAACTACTCAGAAATATTCATTTTAAAATATTTAAAATACTTAAAATATTCATTTAAAAAATTGTGGTAGGCAGAATTCTAGAATGACTCCCAAGATTTCTGCTTCCTGGAATATCACAAAATTGTTAATGGGGCTTTAATTAACAATTTACAAATTTAGATAGATTTGTGAAGATGGGGAGAGAACCTGATGCAAGTTATGTACCCAAAATACATAGTAAACAGATCCCACAATGGAACATTAACAGCTTTGTCTCTAGAACTAGGATGGGAACAAAGATGATCCCTGTTAATATTTCTATGCAATGTTAGATTGGAGAACCTAAGAAGTTCAATAAGGCATGAAAGGTTAATCTAAACTACCAAACTAGAATAAAACTAAATCTGCCATTATTACTTAAATGACGTTTGTCCTTGGAAAGAAACTAAAATTACAAATAAATGATTAGAAATTATAAAACAGACTGGCTGTGGTGGTGCGCCCTGTAATCCCAACACTTGGGAGGCAGAGGCAGATACTCTGTGAGTTCAAGTTAAGCCTGGTCTACAAAGTGAGTTCCAGTACAGTCAGGGCTGTTACACAGAGAAACCCTGTCTCAAAAATATTAATAATAAAATAGCTTAACTTGAATATGACAATAATGCATATTTTTTCTTCAACAAACTATTGAAAATATAATTTAATTATTACAATGTCCTGGGTTTTTTGTTGTTGTTGTTGCTGATCTGATAAAGCATTGACCAAAACCAATATGGGGAGGAAAAGGTCTATTTTGTTTATATTTTATAGTCCATAATCAAGGGAAATCAATGCAGGAACATAGATCCAGAAACTGAAACAAAAACCATGGGAAAATGCTATTTACTGCATTGCTTTCCATGGCTTGGTCAGACTGCTTTCTTATACAACCTAGGACCTCTGCCCAGGGATAACACAATCCACATGCCCTATAGACATGCACATAGACTAGTTAGATGCAAGAAATTATTCAGTTGAGGTTCCCTCTTTCTAAGTGTCTCCGATTTGAGCCAAGTTGACAAAAACTACCCAGCACATACTGTATTAATAAAAAATAGAATGCCGATGAGTAAGTCCAAGAAAAGACAGGTAATATTTAATAAAGAAACTTATTTGGTTGTGAGCCTAGGTTTTAACAGCTAAGTCATTGCTTTTTGGTTTGCAAAGGCAGTGGCCAGATGCATGGGGATGATGTGATAAGGGAGATGAGACTATGTGTTGCAAAATCCACAAAGAATCAAGTTAAAGAATCAAAAGTTAAAAGAAAAAATATTGTTTGAAAGACAAAAAGATTCAGTGAGGATAGAACCAGTTCATAAAAGTTTATAAGTAATATATATATATATAATTAAACAATAAGAAATAAAGAGAAAAATAAAAACATTGAAAATAAATTTCAATTGTTGGTGATTATATGCACATGTATAGATATGTATGCATGTATTGATACATAAGAAAAAATTGTCATATCTTAGTGATGGCTGCATGTGGTAAACACATTTTAGAAATGTTTCAGCCAAATTTAGTAGAGCAGGAAATTTTATAAAGAATCCCTTCAATTGCAAGAAATATACTCAGGGGTTACTTTTCTATAACTATGATAAAATGTCATGATCAAAGTCACTTATGGAAGAAAGAGCTTTGTCAGGCTTATTGTTGAGAGTCCATGGTAGCAGGGAGGCGAGGCTGCAAGAGAAGGCATGGCAGCAGAAACAGGCAACTGAGAAACTGCATCTTTAACTTCAAACATGAAGCAGGGAGAAACTGGGAGTGGGAAGAGGTTAAAAGCCCTCAAAATCCAGTGATTTTCTTCCTCCAGCAAGGCTGTAGCCTCCCTAGGCAGTGCCACCAACAAGGTCCAAATGTCCAAACACATAAGCCTATGGGGGATATTTCTCAAAATGCTACTCAGAAGTAATGCATTAAAGAAAACGGTGATTAAGGTAGAATTCCAGAATAATATCCTTCTCAATGACTTCACCTGACTGTGAGTGGGGCTTCTCAATATAATGATGTTTCACCTCCATTGCTGCATTACCATGTAGCAGAAAGGATTTTGCAGAAATCAGAAAGATTTCTCATGGATGACTTACTCAAGAAGAATGATACTCACAGTGGCCTAATAGAATCAGAGGATCTATAAGAGGTTTAAAGGAGATTCAAAACTAGTGATATCCGTGCTAGCTCCAAGTAAGCAAACCTCCATATTATGAAATGGTTCCCATAGCAGGGGATGAGCAATTCCAAAAGATCTAAGAAAGTTCTTTGGTAGGTATGATGGTTAGTGTTATTAGCCTTGGAAAATCTAAGATCAGCCAGGAGGTGAGCTGCTAGGAAGGCCTGTGCGGTATTAAGTTGATTGCTTTAATTCATGCAAGAGGATCCAGCCACTGTGGGCAGCACCATCCCCAATCCTGGACTGTGAGTGGAGAAAAGATGCTGACCAGCAGTATGAATTCATGCACTCTAAGCTTCTTGATTCTGGAAGATATGTGACCAGCTCTTCAAGTTCTTGCTGTCACGACTTCCTGCTATGACAGACTCTATCTTTGAACAGAGAACCAGGATAAACTCATTTTCCCTTAAGATGCTTTTGCTAGGGTATTTTATTATAGCAACAAGAAAAGTAATTAAGACAGTGGGCAACATTACGTGGGAACCTTGGGATCACTCTGTAAGTAATCAAATTCTAACAATTCAAATATGAGGTTAAGAGGTGCCTCAGCCTCTAGGGAGATTGTGACTCTTATTAGAACCTGTATTTTTGACTGTACAAACTGACCTAGGTAGGCAAAGCAGCCTACCTAGCCATGAGGCTCCCACACTTATGAATGACAAAATTTATAAGGTAGCACACTTGTGTTGCTTTAAGCTTCTAAATTTACTATGGCAACACAAAATTAAGGCAGTTTGTAGTGTTTTAAAAATTGGAAGTCAACAAAATGTCTGGAGAGAAATTGGTTACTATTCCATTTAAGGCACACAATGGTGTGTGCAGTATGTCCTATGGCTAACAGTGGTAAAATTAAATACTTTATGAGTGGGTATGCTGACATAGACAGAGCTCAAAAGCAAACAAATAGACATTGAAGACCAAACATGAGGACACACATCTCTAACCCCAGCACTTAGAGGGCAGAGGTAAGAAGATCTCTTTGATTTGAAGATCAGTCTGCTCTACACGATGAGCTCCAGGGTATATAAGGTTTGAAAATATATCAGGAGTATATCTGGTCTGAAAATAAATAAATAAATTGGGGAACAAGAGATGGTGATATAGTTCAGTTGTTACAGCATGTGTAACAGCATGCTTGAAGTCCTGAGTTTGATTTCAGGCGCTGCAGGGAAAAGTGAGTGATGTCTGGAATCTCAGAACTCAGGAGGTAGAGGCAGGAGGATCAGGAGTTCAATGTCATCACTGTCAGTCTAAAAGAGAAAAACCTAAACCAGAAAATACACACCCAAAATTAAAAAATTAAAATTCTGTTCAAAAATCAATATACATAAGCATTTAATTCTATTAATTAAAATGAGAAAACTTGTGTTGTTTTTATTTAAGAATACATATAAATGAGAAATACCTAATTGTGCAAGTTAGGGTTGAAATTACCTACTTTTGGAGGAGGAAGAAATGCACACACACACACACACACACTATTATATATTCTAATAGGCATGTGGTGCATGCATATGCTTATGTATATTTTAATGTCTGTTCTAATATATATTCTATAATATATTTGCATGTATTATGACTGGAATTCAAAAGTTACAGCATTATCCTATTTCCTAGCTCAATGTTGAATACCCACGTATTTATTTCATTATTTTTAAAAACCATCTATGACTATATACATTTACATTTCACCTATTTAAAGAGTCCCCAGTTCTCAAAATATAACCTCTTGTCTTCCTACATTATGTGCTAAATAATAAGTTCATCAAGTGAAACATGCATGCATGACTTTCCAAGTACATTTAAATACAGTAACAGCCATGGTGGGAGCCATCGCTTTACCCTAATTGGTGATGGCAGTTGAGGCAGATTAGCAGAGTTGAGCCTGGAGAACAGAGACCCACATGTCACCATCCTTCTGTGTTTTATGCTTTGCATGTTCAATCTGCTGCATTGGGGAAATGAAGCAGAGAGAAAACCCAAGAGCTAATGACAGAAGGACAGAAAGACACAAGCAGAAGATTGCAAATATTTTTTATTTCTCAAAACAATTAGCAAGTGCATTGTAAAGTAGTGCCTAACCGGCAGCTTCGCTGTGGGGGAGTTACTTTTCCAGCTAAACATTCAGCCTCCAATCACTGAGCTCTTCTACTCATACATCTTAAATAGACTCCGCTTCCCTTTCAATCAACGAATCACCTTAGTGAAGTTGGGAGGGGGTGCTTTGTGGTGGATATATAGGAGTTAGAAGGCAAAATGGGGTCAATATAATCATATTTCATTGACAATATGAAATTCTCTATGATTGAAAAAATGTAAAAGCACATCATATAGAGAACCCTACTCATTTGAGTTAATAGGAGTTAACACTTATACTTAAATTGTCTTTAGAAACATATTAGCCTATCAAGATGACTCAGTGGATAAAATCACTTGCCCCAAGTCTGACAACCTGTGTTTGATCCCCAGGACACACAAGGAGGAAGAAGAGAGCTGGCTGCCACAAATTGTCCTCTGATCTCCAGCTGTCTGTTATGGCATCCACACAAGCACAGACACTAAATAAGAACATGAACAGCTAAGTCTGCAGGTTTCAAGTTCAAGGCCTGTCTGGATTTCAGAGTGAGTTCAAGGCCAGCCTTGACAACTTAGTGAGACTTTCTCAAAGAGAAGCTGTGTAATTCGAAGGTAGAATATGGAGCCCTACGTTCAATCCAAGTACTATAAAAAGAAGTAAAAAGGTAGTTATTAATTTCCAAAATGACCTTGGAGTATCAGAAATAAAAATTCTACATATTTAAAGACCATCGCATCCTGTGTTGTTCTAGCTTTAAGCCTCCTTGGCTCTATTTTTTAATTATCATTTTAAAAACTGTAATCTATTGAAGCTTCATAATGGATGAGGAAGGGAGTTGTGAGGGCTAACCCATATCTGATAAGGTATTGGTAGTAAGGGTTACTGGGTTTCTTTGGTGGTGAAGCTTCTGGTAGGTAGTCCACATTTCAAGAAACAACCTATTACACATGTTCATGGCAAGCAACCCTGACTTAACTCAGTGAATTAAAAAACAGTAATTTTAAGGAGATAGAGAAGTAGAAGGTAGGACTTGTTATAAAGAAAATAGAATTCAGCAGGGAGAATGGGGAGAAAGATGGTAATAAGGGGGAAAATGACCAAAATAAACTGTATACATGTAGAAAATTAGCAAAGAATGAATAAATACTAAATAAACTTTAAATTGCAAAAGCCAGGCATGGTGGCATATGCATATAATCCCACTTATAAAGCTGAGATAGGGACACTAACATGTACGTGAGGTCAGTCTTGGCTACATATTGAAACTGTCTGAAAAAGAAAAAAGGAAAGGAAAGGGAAAAAAGCTAGGTCCAATGGTGCAAGCTGCAACACCAGCCACTGTACATGTTGGAGCAAGAGGATCACGAGTTTCAGGGAAGCCTGGACTACAAGGGTGAGACTACTGCTAATTGTTAAATTTTATCAACAACGTAGTGACTATTTAAGCTATGTCTCATAACTCACATGGCTCTAGCTATTAAAGGAGTATGTATTGTCCTTGGTGAGAATTCTGGCACAAATTTTACATGAAGTGAGAGTAGAAGCAGGATCAGGCTATACTCTAATTACAACTGAGTACACTTTAGTATTTGAGTTCCTTAGTCTGCTGAGAAACTAGAAAGATAGATTGTGAGTGTGTGTGTGTGTGTGAGTGTGTGTGCATGTATGCAGTGCGTGCCTGTGTGCGGCTGTTTGTCTGTCTGTCTTAGGGTTTCTATTGCTGCCTACTGGCTTGATTTCCATGACTTGCTCAGCCTGCTTCTTTATAGAAGAGGGCTGGGCCCTCCTCATTGATCACTAATTTAAAGCATTTCCTCAGCTGAGGCTCCTTCCTCTCTGATGACTCTGGCTTGTATCAAGTTAATACACAAAACCAGCCACTACAACTTATCCCTGTCAACTTGACACAGACATATCACTATTAAGCCACAATCCTTCCTTTCTTGTTCATCCCGAAGATCTCATATTAAAAACATATATGACTTCAAAAGTCCAAAAATTTACAAATTTAAACACATTAAAACTTCAGTCCCTTTAAAATAGTCAATCTCTAAAAATCCAAAATCTTTTAAAATTCAAAGTCTGTCAATGTGAGCTCCAATAAAATGTTTTACTTCAAGAGGGAAAAGTTAGGTCATAGTTACAATAAAAGAAAAACCAAATTTCAGGCATCCAATGGCTGTGATACACTCAGGATCTGTTGGACTGCTCCAAATGACCCGGGTCACTTCCCCATCTCTGCCCTCTGCAGCACACACAGCTTGTCTTCTAGGCTGGGCTGGCTCCCCTCCTTCAGTGCTGCTGTTCTTGGTGGTCATCCCATGGCACTGACATTTCCAAATCACTGGATCTTCTGCTACAACAGGAATGCTTTTTCACCAACAGCCTCTCATAGGCTCTCCTCATGGTGCCAACCTAGACTTCTTTGCATGACCCCTTCAGTTCTGGGCCTTCAACTGTCACTGAGGCTGCACCTTCACAAGTGACCTCTCCAGGCGTCTCACAGTGCCAAGACTCAGTTGCTCTCCATGACCCCCTCATGCCTTCAAAACCAGGAGCACCTAGGTGACTTTTACATAGTACCAAGTGTGTTTGCCAGCACAAGGTACAGCCTTGGCCGCCTCTGGACCACAGCTTCTTTGTGTTCTCAGGAAACACTTCCCAGAATATTTCACCTCAATGATGCTGGTCTCTTCTTAATCACTGCTACTTTCTTAGCTCCAGCAGATCAGCACGAATTGTTCCAGCAAAGTAAAGTTTTGCTGTAGTAGTTCTGGTATCTTGTTAATCACAGCTGATTCTTTAGCCCCAGCTAACCAGAATCATGGGATTTTAATTCAAAATACCAAATGGACCCAACAGAATCTTTAAACTTCCCTCTGAAACTTCACAAGTCAGGTCTCCATCCTCTACACTACTCTCAACAGTCTTATCTTCCCAGTTCCCACAGAAGATCGACAGGAGGGAGGGAGAGAAGGAAGGAGAAAGAAAGAAAGGAAGGAAGGAAAAATACTTAAGCCAATTAAAAAACAATAAGCAAAAACTTGAGTACCCAATTCTCAAAAGAGGACAGAGAATAACTAATAAGCAGGTAGTCAGTGTCACTAGTCACCAGAGAAGTGCCAAATAAAACACAGTGCAACACCTCCACACCTGTACAAGAATGAATAAGATTAAAAGAATGGAGAAATAACATGTTGACAATGCTAGAAATATTAAATATGACATTATTCTATCAAATAATATAAAACTTGTGTTTAGGACAAGGAATTAAGGTTTTCTTTTATCTCTCTCCACCTTGTAAGTCTTTTATGCAAATATTTTAATTCCCTCCACCAAGTAAAACCTTTATTCATACAAAGATCCATTGCTCTATTCTAGGAATTTGATGGCCTGGAGCAGTGACCTCATCCCCCGTCTTCCTTCATTTCCTGTGCACGAGTTTCTTCTTCATCCAACTGAGTGAGATTGTGAGGACCCCGGCCAATGGGGAAAAGACACAGTCACCACCAGAGTTAGAATAAAAACCAAATACACTTCCTATCTGTGTTCATTCATCTGAGCACACCCCCATAGTCATGAGTTCTGCCTTGTTCAGACACTTCGTTTGGAGTGGTGGTCTCTTTCTTTGCAACCTGGAACATATTTCTAACAATAGGAAGGTGTATCAGTCTCTTTGCAGATTTGCTTAGGAATATTATAATGTTTGAAAATCATTATATTCTCTAATCCAGGTGAGTATCTGCCTAAATATTCAACAACAGTTAGCCATACTCTCTATACTATTTCAAACTGGAAATAACACAAACAGCCTTAAACCGCAGGACTTCCCAGTGACCTTCAGTAAACTTAGACAACAGAATATGAAACAAACTAGCATATAGAATGGCCTCAGGTGTGTACAAGATTGCTGAAACCCACGTATAGTGCATGGGAAAAAATAGACAAAACAAATGCATGCAGTATGATTTTATTACATGAAACCTGTTAGGTAGCAGCAGTCCTTTTGGGTAAAGGGCAGGAAGAGCAGGCTACCTAGGATGTCATTGATAAACTGATTTATTTGTTCTAGTAACACAGGGCTGTTCAGATGTAGACAAACTGAAAGGCTAAAATTGGTTCCAAACTGGTGGCTCATTGAGTATAGGGAGTGTTGGGGCTTGCTGACAAACTCAGGGCTGGAGTCCAATGCCTGGGACCCATGCATTCGAAAATGAGACTCCTTCAAGTTGTCCTCTAACCTGTACATGCACTGTGGTACCTGTGGTACACACACGTGCACACACACACACACACACACACACACACACATACACACACCATACACAGAGAGAGAATAAGTAAATTTAAAAGAGAAAATAACTTAAAATAGAAACCAATAGGAGACACAAGGAAGCAATGAGTCACAAGGGTTTTTAAACAGAGCTCAGCTCAGCTAACTCCTCTGGCTTCGCCCCCCTTCCCCAGTGTGCGCAGGTGCAGGAGTTGTCAACTGGCCACCTTATTGGCTGGGACTTCAGGCTTCCGGAAGCTCCCTTAGCCCCGCCCCTTCTGCCTGCTGGCCTTCCCGCCTTCCTGCCACGCGGCTGGGCCTGCTGAGGTCCATTCCCGAGGCAACGGCGTGGCGTGGGCCCCTGGCCCGGCTGCCAGGATGAACATCCGCAATGCCCGGCCCGACGACCTGATGAACATGCAGCATTGCAACCTGCTCTGCCTGCCCGAGAACTACCAGATGAAGTACTACTTCTACCACGGCCTGTCGTGGCCCCAGCTCTCCTACATCGCCGAGGACGAGGACGGCAGGATCGTGGGCTATGTGCTGGCCAAGATGGAGGAGGACCCTGATGATGTCCCCCACGGGCACATCACCTCGCTGGCAGTGAAGCGCTCACACCGGCGCCTCGGCCTGGCCCAGAAGCTCATGGACCAGGCCTCCAGGGCCATGATCGAGAACTTCAGCGCCAAGTACGTGTCCCTGCACGTCAGGAAGAGCAACAGGGCGGCCCTGCACCTCTATTCCAACACCCTCAACTTCCAGGTTAGTGAGGTGGAGCCCAAGTACTATGCCGATGGGGAAGATGCCTATGCCATGAAGCGGGATCTCTCAGAGATGGCTGATGAGCTCAGGCTGAAGAAGGACAGATATGTGGTTCTGGGCTCCAGGGAGAACTGGGAAGCCCAGGACAGCACACTCCCTGGTGCTGAAGAGGCCTGTCAGCTGGAGAGCCCGGCTAGTGACAGCACTGGTGACTAGGACAGCTCAGAGGACTTGGATTCCACCTCCTAGAGCCCTGCCTAAGGTATTCTCTTCTCTGGCCTGGTCCCTCTGTACTCCTTGACATGGTCATCTTGTCCTATCCATTCGTGTCCCACCCTGTTGTACTTTTGCTAGCTTTCTTGGTGACCAGAGCCTGGTAACTTTGACAGCAAAGATTCAGGACTCACTGTTAGCAGTAAGCAATGCACAAGAATGCACATGCTGGAAGTATGTTAAATCCAGAAAAAAAGAGGCATTTGTCCTGCACTGGGTAACCTTGTACTTCACGCAAGGAATTTTATCTTCTGAGAATTCCAGTTAACAAATTAGAATGGTGGAATTCTAAAATCACCATTTTAAAACTCTTGATGAAGTAATGAGTCTAGAACCAATGGTCATTAATAGGTAACGGGAAAATTTCCAACACTTTGTAATGATAGGTCAGACCTAGAACACAGAGTCGGCCATTACTCTCAGACAAGTACTACATTTTTCCTGAATGTAGTGAAGGTATCCACAGTGTCACCTGTGCCATCCATACTCTTGCTAAAAGAAAATTACACTTCTTTTTCAGCTCCCATGAGTATTATTTATAGACAGTAGAGGGGCACGTTGAACAGTACACAATGCAGTCAGCAAAATCCAGAATGAGAATGAAGGCATTTTGACAGAACAATGTCCTGGCTTCTTCAGCAGATAAGTGTTATTTTAAAGAGGGAGGGGGATGGGCAGCTGGGGTTGTAGCTCATTGGTACAGCTCTGACTTAACATGCAGAAAGCCCTGGATTTATTGCCCATCACCACCACCACCAAAACAAAACAACAACAACAAAAGAATTTTCTATTAAATGAAAGATAATAGCAGCCAAATCATCACTAGGAGAACTTCTGCAATGTTCTTTAAAACAAACCAACCAGACCTTTTCAGACACCCAGGCAGAATTCAAACATGGACTCTGTTCTATTAAGTGTGCTAAATATGAAGTAATTATCCTAAAAATATATTTTTAGTCAAATTAGCTAATGTAAAGCATAAAATTTATTAAAAAACAACAAAAAATAAAAGGACATAAACAGCCCTAATGGAGAATTCAAATAAAAATAGGCTAACAGGGGCACAGGTCGTAGAGAGTATGTAACTAGCCTGTGAATGGCCCCAGGTTGGATCTTAAGGACTTCAAAAAATGAAATAAAATAAATAAGAATGGCAGCATTTAATAGTTGTTGAAGATGAGAAATCTGTACTGTGGGTTCCTTATGCTGTTTTCACTCTTGGATTTGTGAAAATTCACACAAAAACTTAGAGCAAAGTATTGTACTTGCAAAAACATTCTAAGACCTGCTAATGCCATACATAGTGGCACATGTCTATAATCCCAGTTTGGGGGAGGTAGAAGGATTTTTGAGTTTGAGGTCATCCTAGGCTAGTGAGATGATGATGATGATGATGATGATGATGATTTTAAGAAGAAAAAAAAGAGCCAAGGTGACTCAATGGTTAAAGACACTTGCAGCCATGCCTGGTGAATTTAGCCTCAATTCCCAGGACCCACGTGGTACAAAAGAACCAACTCCCCAAAGCTGTCCTCTGACTTGTACACATGAGCCTATAAATACACAAACACAAACAAATATAACTAAAACACACACACATACACACCAAGTACCTTTTAAAAACTACTATCTTAGAAACAGGCTGTTGTAATAATTAAATACCCCAGTATTTCTTCTAGAAAGAATTCTGTCATATGATTCAAGGGTCCATGCTCTAAGGACAGTTTGAAAGTTTCAGTGGGATTCATCTGGTCCAGGATCAGGCCAGCAGAAGAGTGTAAAGGGAGCAGTAAATTTGAGCAAAACATAATGCCTTCAGAAACATATGTCATCAAATATTTGCCTGTCTTAAAACCTGTCTGGACAGTGGCAGACATTCACTTGTCTAGTATGCCCTGGGCTCTATACACAGTACAGCATTTGAAAAATAAGGAGAATAAAGGAAACATCAAACACAAAAGATTTTTATCACTGAAGGTTTTATTTAGTCCAAACAGAATGTTTTTAGTTACTTCTTTTAACAGTCTTCATGAAGGACATAGGCAATATTGATCACATCTCTGTGGTAATTCACTCCTCTTCAGTGTTAAATTACTTGAGAATGGAGCTAATAAGAGTGTTTTAAAACTCTACATGTGAAATGCAGTTAACTCAAAAGCCCTTAGAACCTGAGAAATAAAGCAAATAAAAATATCTGCTCATCTATTAGATGAAGAGAAAAATACCAAAGAAGATTCCTTCTTGCATGGCCGTTATATAACACATACAATTACAAATGAACTGTCTGTTTATGTGGCATAGTTGAATCTTAGGTTCCTGTATTCAACTTCATCTCCCTTCCAAGTTGCTCTCTCCTGCAATCTTCTCCCTCCTTCCTCCCTCCCTCTCTCCCTTTCTTCATTTCCTGTCTTCCTTCCTCCCTTCTCTTTTGGCATGGTCAGCCCTGGTTTTCCATGAATTTGATGAAAAGTACCTAATTCTGCTTCTGAGACACCCTATGAGCCCATCTAATGCTTGCTCCTCAGTCTTCAGTTTCGGGTCATATCTAACCAGAAACCTCTGTGGATCTTGTTGGAGCCTCTTTAATGATTAGGATATAGTGCTTTGCATAAAGTAACTGAATTGTTAAGTAAAAGCAGTCCTGACTTAGTGCCTTACAAATTAAAGTCTTCTTTCATCACAGAGCAGTGTGGATCTTCAGGGTGATGAAGCCTAGGTGGAGAGGTGCTCAGGAAAAATCTCGATAGGATACACCCTGAACAGGTCTCTGTAACCCCTTGGCAACCTGGTAAAGCTTGAGGACCTCTTAGGGGAAGAAAAATTTTCCTGAGGTATCACTATCATGTGGATTATAAGAAAAAATATTGAAATAGGTTTATTAAGGTTTTTAAGTATCTCTAACAATAATATGTATGCTTCAGTAACATAAGAAATAAAGAGCATAACAGTATGTGCATTGATTAGTTATCTCTAAGCAGTTTGATTATAATAGAAATGACATTTAAGATGCCTTCAATAGCTATAATTTGATATGAACTTACTGTGATTTTATTGTTATGAAGCCCTAAGTATAGCAAGTATTCCTACTGCATACTTCACAATAGGAACAAATACACAATTTCAGTACCTTGCTCACTGATTCTCATTTTCTAGGATAACATCTTCCACTGGTTCATGCACATTTAAGTAGTGGGGAAAAGAAGATAAATACACACAGAGCTTCATACAGGCTTCAAAACTCACCACCAGTTTTCCAGCTAACAGCAAGGGAGATAAAGAAGTGTGCTTTGAGCTGGGCATGGTGGCACATGCCTTTAATCCCAGCACTCGGGAGTCAGAGGCAGGTGGATCTATGTGAGTTTGAGGCCAGGCTGGTCTACAGAGCTAGTTCCAGCACAGCCTCCAAAGCCACAGAGAAACCCTGTCTCGAAAAACCAATAAATAAATAAATAAATAAATAAATAAATAAATAAATAAATAAATAAGAAATGTGCTTTAGCTATGCCCCAGGAATGCAAAGGGGGTTTTCTGGGAAACACCAATGTTTCTTCCACAATGGGAAACATCCTAGTCATGCTGCGGATGTGGGAAGCTGCTTCATGCTCAGCCAGGAGCAGAGCATCCCTGATGGTCCCCTTCAAGACATGCCTCAGGGGTTTCTTGGAATCCATTTAGGGTTTTTATATAAATATATAGCATATTTATTCTGCTTTTGTCTGGACAGGCAAATTAACAACAGTATTCTAAATAAGGTTATACCGTGAAAGTATTCTACACTGTTGTATTGTGGTGCTCCTCCTATGGAGCTTGAGTTCAGACACATACAGAAAATACCATAAAGTGACTTTTCATTTTTTTCTTATTTCCATTTTCAGGTGAGTAGGGCAGTTGGTGAATGGGGAGTGGGTATCTTCATCCTAAAGACAATAATAAACATTACTGCTTTTCCTGTGGCACTCACTGTGCTGCTGCAACTCTTCTCAGGACTGTTGTGGGCGTCTCCTTTAGTCATGCTATCCTTGTAAGGCCAGCAGGAAGGATACTGCATTTTACAGGCCTGGTCATGACACGGCAGACAGTCATGCCCTTAGTAAGGGAAGAGCAGTGGGGCTGACTTAGCTACTCAGGTCCCCCAAATGTGGAGATCAGATACGATGGTTCCAGTCCTGCTAAGTACCACGCTCACTGTAGATTTTGATAATAGAGGCTAACTGTTCCGCTCCCTTCCTTCACAGTAATCAAGTGGTGAACATTGTGTCTGAGCAGCAGCAGTTTGCATCTTGGAAGGAAGCTGCAGTTGAGGACTAAAATAGCTTTCTCTGACAAGCTCTGCGTCAAAGCACTCAGCTGAATCCACGCTGAGCAGTCGCAGTGTTTCTACAGAGCCATAGCAATGAAGACAGGTCAGTTCAAAACATGCTGGTTGAGGCAGGAATGCCATCAAACTGCGGCTGTCTCCTGGCAAGAAGAATGTGCCTGATGTTTAATAACCAAACGGAAAAGTCACCAAGTCTCAACATTTCCAGTTGAGTTGGCACTGTGAGTGAACTGAGGTTACTCCAGTGACTTTTGCTTTTCTAGTTTTATTCTTCCTGTCGCAAAGCTGTCATTGTAACAGAAAGTTGCTAAATGTTCACATGAGCATTCACTGAAATAGACTGTTCTTAATTCTACCAGACAACTAATTATAACCAGAATGAGAGAATGAAATGTGGGAGAAAGTTAAGGAGACTGACAGGCTTGGTAAACTCCTAGTATAACCTTAGCCCAGATATGCCAGGAACTATAGATTTCAAATACAACTGCACCCTATGATGATAAAGAACATTGAGAAGAGATGAAACACTGTTTTGAAAAGCTAATCCGATAAGAGTCTATTTGTTTAATCATTCATAATCTCTAATGGTGTCACCTTTCAATCAATGTGGCTTGCTGAAGCACCGATTTGGTCAGAGGTAACACATAGAAGCAGAGACCAATTTTCTTCTAAATCTCACTGTTTACTGTCCATGCACTAGTATGTAAAATCAAATACATTTAGTGGTGACAAAGATAAAAATATTAAAATTGTACAAGTGGATAGTAGTTTTTAAAGAATCAGTGTACCTCTTGAAATGCTCTTTCTACCATGCCATTTTATAAATTAATGTCTACAGAACATCATGGATTTTTTTCATTGTAAAACTGTAGCTTTCTTTTCTATGATCATAAGGTCCTGTTAACAACATTCATTCTGCAGGTTTCTCTGACCTATCATTCGGAAAGTCTAGGAGTAGGACTGGAGAGTCACTTAGCAGTGAAGACCATACAGTCCTCTTGCAGAGGACATGAGTTTAAGACAAGCCTGGTCCACATGAGACCCTATTTCAGAAAAAGATGTCATAGAACAGAACACTGCCTCTCACTAACCAGGAGCTAAGGCCTCCTTTTCATTTCTGCTGTGATAAATCCTTTCTGCTTTTTCTTATAAATGGTTTTGTTTTTGAGACAGCACATCACTCTGTGTCCAGACTGGCCTGGAAACAGCTTTCTGCCCGCTCAGCTCACTAGTGCTGAGATTACAGGCATGTGCCTCATGCCCTGCATCAAAAGCCTTTGTGTAAAATAGAATGGGAAGACCACAAAAGAAGGACCTCAGTCTCTTTAGGTTTGAAATATGTTCTCTAGGAGGGTCAGTTCAGTTTGTGTGCTCACCAGACCTCCCTTTCTTAGAGGAGACTGGGCCTGCAGGCATTAGGAAATGCTGTGTGTCCTGGTTGGGGGCATGAGTGGCAACAAGAAAACCTCACATCTGTGGGAACACTGTGCTCTTGTGTGATTCCCATCAACCTCCATAGGGATGGTCTCCTCACTCATCTGCTGTTGAACTCTTAGTATACAATGCACGTTGATCAATGCATTCTCCTCTCCTGTCCCCTACTATCAACTAGCCTCCTGACTTCATTTACAAAAGTCAACAAACAAAATAACCCCACCATTTAGTGCTGCTTGCATTTGCATGGGCTTAGGACACTCTCCTGGAGCATGGGTAGCTCAGGGACCATGTCTTGTAAGAAAACGGACACTCTTCCATATCTCTTACAGGGCTGTCAGGGTCCTGTGCCCTCCACTGCTCACATACTCTCTTTTCTCAACAGCATTGCTGGTCTGCATGTCTCAGCCACACCTGTCCTGTGAACCCTGGACTAAGGTTTACTCAGCTAATCTTCTCTGGGGATACTTCACAGTAACTCAAATGGCTTCTCATGTTCAACTCTCCATGACCTTCCACATAAAGCTACTGTGATCATGAAGGAGTACCTCAGCACAAGAGCCTGCTGTTGCAGGTGCCAAGGACGCCCAAGGCCCGCCATGAGAGAGCATCCCTGGCCTCCTTCTCACCATGCTGCCTTTGTACTATTTTTAGTGCTCCTATGTTGAGCTGTGGTTTTTCTGCACACTTGTTTCCTAGAAATGCCAAACAGGAAACAGGGACAGCTCTTGAAGCTTCCAGTTTGCAGGCTTTGCCATTATTTTTCCGGGTTTCCATCACTAAGGGGGTAGTTAGCACCTCATTCCCTCTTCCTCTTCTAGTGGAAATTGTCTGCTTACTCTTGCACTCTGGAACACCCTGTGTCTTGTCCTCTGCCTTCAAGAGATGGTCTCCCCCTTTCCCAGTGGGAGAAAGTGACAAAGAAGGGCTCTGCCACACCACACAAGCACGGTATATGGATTTTAAGAAAAGAACAAGCAGTAGTTTAATTGGACATGCATCTGCTTGCTCACAACAGTTGCTTTCTGTCTTTGTGTTTGCTTTCTTTTGTAATGATGTCACTTGCCATTATTTGAGGACCGAAAGTGCATGTACAATGCTATGGCATTTACTAATATGTAATTCCGTGGAAAGCCCTGTGAGGTGGGCATTATTATCTCTGTTTTACAGATAGATGAACCAAAGCAGTGCAGCAAATAACTATTTGGGACTTCAGCCCAACCCAGTCCATGCTGCTCCTGTTTGGACTCTGCATTTATTTGAGAAACAATGTTAAAATGTCACAAAAATGAGACTGTGCTGTTTAAAATTGTTCAGTGTTGACTTAATAGATGACAGCCACGTGCCAATTATAAATATTATTGTAACCTTCAACTGTAGTCCCTGTTTAGTGGCTTAGTAAATATAAGTGAAGACAAAGGGCTTTGACTCTGCAGAAAAGTCACAGGTAGATAAACCTAGAACTGAGTGATGTTTTCGTGTTCTCTGAAAATTGGTTACCAAAATGTCCATGTTTCTGTTTAGATTTTGATGAATCTGGAGGACATGGATTTACATATAAGCCCTGACATTAAGCTGCTGATGACAAGCGATAAGTGTCTTCTCTGAAATCCACACTGGCCCTGATCAGTACTTCTTACAGATCTACCCCGGTGTGTGGAAAATGCCTGTCTAAGGGTGAAGGGTTGCCAGAGGCAGAGCTGCAGTTCCGTTTTGTGTGTCCTCACAGCCCTCTGTCTTTCTGTCTTCCATTTAATCTTCTCCCTTACCTCTGAAATGGTTTTAGTCTTTCCCCTCAAGCATGTGATTATCTCTTTCTTTTTAAACATTGCAGCTTCCTAACATCTGTCTCTGGGGCAGCATAATCTTACTGATGAAATAGTACGTTTTCCTTGAGCCCTTGTCAGTGTGTCTTGGTGTTAGCAGCTCAGCAGATGGAGAAGCAGAAGGAGCAGCCTCAGCTTACCTGAGTGATTTCTCTCCAGCTCAGAGCCAGTCTCTAGTAACCTGATGTTTTCAGAAGCAGTTGGGAAATAAGAAGGCTTCCAGACATTAGCATTGCTGCTAACTACAACTAGTGGCACTTTTCCTTGTTAGCAGGGGACAACAGAAACCCAGTAATGCAGCAACCTACCTAGTTTAGGTTATGCTCTTATTATCTAAACACTGTATTTTAAGATTGTTTAGGGCACATATTAGCAAATTCTGGACCATTCCATGAAAGCGCTGCTGACTGAACAGAGGCAGCAGTGGTTTCTCCCAGCTCTGGGAGTGGGTGCCTCTGGTGCTGCTTTGGTAACAGCATCATTCTTTTCGGACAGAACAAATTATGATTTTTTTCTAATAGACTACTTGCTTTTTACTTCAGCCTGATCCCAGAGAGACCAAAGCAAGGATATAGAATAATTAGTTCGTGGCACGAGTACAGGTGTGCTGAATGTAGAGAATGACTCACACCCCTTCTTAATGTGTGGATTTACCAAAACTATTGGCTGGACCCTGGTCAGAAAATTCTCCAAATCTATTGCTCACCAGAACAGAATGTTTTGTTTATTTGTGGCACCAACTTGTAAATGAAGCCCGTAAGTTACATGTTTAAAAATGTGGTTTTCCCTTTGAGGTAAGAGCAGTTAAGCAAGAGATGATGCTGTGAAATAAAATAATGGAATATGGGGTGAGTGAGACACATGGAGTAGTGCTAGATATTGAACCAATGGATCAAGAAATAAAGGAATTTTTCTCATTCGTTCTATGAAAAGCTGATATTGGCTAGTATGGGTCATAAAAGTCAACTTGTAACCAGTGTAAGACACCTGTAACTACTTGTTGGATTAGTTTGATTGGACTCTAAACAAGTCAGAATTTCCTTCTTAAATACTCACACAGGTAATTGCTGTTTGTGATACTGTGTCAAGAGGTCGATGACCAAGTCATTTCAGTAATAATTTCCAAGCACATCAAATACATATAATAAAGATGTTTATACATAGTGTTTGGAGTCATTAATAATACCCTACATTATGTCATGTATTGGATTGCTCTGATGTGCTGGGCACTCGCATGGCTCCCAGGGCCTTGACCTGGGTGGTGTGGGAATGAGAAAAGACAAATGCAGATCACAGAGAAGCTGGGACTATGTTGTCTTGTCTCTGATAGAGAACCTGCAGCCAGCATGGAAGAAGCTCCATATATGTTTATCATATAGACTTGAAGAGAGGTACAGACAGGCAGGGTTACTGCATTCAGCTGAACCAGGAGACGGAGCTTATAGTACACAACTAGATTGAAGAGCAGATTTAGCTAATACAATATGAAGAGTCTCTGTAGAGGAACAGTCTTCAGGTCACAAATATCTCAAGGGAGAAGGCTATTATGGCCACAAGCACCATGGTGGTGCCACTTGGAGGTCCTGGGACAATTTGTGGCATTTGGTTCTTCCTTCTACCATGTAGGTTCCAGGAACTGAAGGGACAAGTGCCTTTACCCGTTAAGCCATGTTGCTGGCCATAGAAATATCTTGATAGCCTTAAAGATTTCACTTCTAATTTTCACTTTAATTATTCTGTTCATTGACAATAAATTAACTCAGACACTGAAATTGTTTTCCATCCTAACATATTGCAGGAATTTGAAAAAGACTGTTAAATACCACTTCCCCATTCATGGAGAATTTGTAGCCGATATTTTTCAAGTTCCATTCATATAATTGCTTGGAATCACACAGGCACCCTGTCAAAAGGCATACTTTCCTTAGCTCTGGCTCAGCTTTGGGAAGTGGGGACCTGGTGTCATTTTCCTGGCAGAATGGCACCGTGTCAAAGTCACTGATTAGTGCAAGGCAACACATCTGTGTAAAGACAGAGAAAGCTTTCCATAGGAATTCCATTTACACATCTCAAAGGAGGCCTGGGACTCAACTGATTCAACCAATTTTTGTTGACTATAAACGTGGGAGGGATTAAGGAATCTATTTTTTGCTCTTTTCTCTAAACCTAAAGTAGTTCTCAGATAATTTTACAGGATTTTGCATAGTTGAGTATTTGAGATGCAGATAAACATTTGCATATCTTTACATGATGTGATTGTCCCATGTTCTTTCTAGGAGTCTGTCATTATTTTCTGCTCTTCCTCCACCCTTACTTCTCAAACAAACAGTAACCCCAGCTTGGTCTTGCTTGTATATGGCACAAGCCTGAAGAGAGGGAGTCCTCGAAAGTCACACTGAAACTTCCCCAGTTTGGTTACAGAAAAAGGAAAACATCAAATTCTGCACAGCCCTATGAAGAGCCAGACATCTGTCTGGGCTGGAACTGCGTGCCCTTCCTTCCTGGTCTCCAGCTCTTTTTATCCATCGCCATCTGCGTGTTCTGTGTTTGAACTTTGATTGGCACAGAACCTGGCCAGATCCTGTGAAACAGACTAAGTATATTGTCATGGTTCTTTCTACTTTCAGGATGAATACTTCTTCAGAATTTCAGATGATACAGATCATTTCCTTGAGGTGCGCTTGAAGGGCTATTTAAACACTTCTTTATGTGGGCATGGGAATTACATTTTGTCAAGTCCCCACAAAAATCATGTCACTAATAGACCATACATACATTGCTTTCCTGACTAAAATTAAGATATATACCACCTTTGGAATGGGATCATCCCCTCCACTGACTACCACAAGAACTTTCCTTTACAAGTTGAGCAGTTTTCATAAGAGGTGATTTAATAACATGGAAAGTCAATGGTTAAAGCAGTCAGTGTCAAGTGGTTTAAATTTTAGTCTCAGTTTGGTTTATTACTACCTGTATAGCCTCTGACATACCAATTTTCTCACTTAAGAAATAGAGATTAAAAACATTCTTGCCTTCCATGTTTTGTCCTAATGAAGTAGGCTAAAGAGATTTCATGTTATGATTTCAATAGACACATACACATTCATGCTAATAGTTTTCCTAGAGATTCTTCATCCTCAAATGAATACAAAATCTGTGATGATTTGCTCTTTTCTCTCTAGTGACCCAGGGAAGAAGAAAATCAGTGTTTCATAGAACTTACCACAAGAATAGTAACTGTTGTTTGTGGATAAGTGGTAGACTATGATAAAGGAAGTAGATTCCTGTAATTGGAACAAATTGAGCCTTTTGTTCTTTTAAAAATAGAAGATGCCTTGGTAAGAGTAGTTCATCTCTTGGTATTGGTAATCACTCAGGTAATAATCTGTTCCTGTTAATGAGATTGTACTTATTTTCCCGTTCCCATGTTTTGTGGGTGTGAAGGGAACAGTGACAATGTGTGATGGCACATGGCTATAATCCAGCACTTGAGACATGGAGACAAAAGAGCCAGGACTTCAAGGTCATCATTGCCTACACACGAAATTTAAAAGATGCATGAGACCCTGTCTCAAAAGTAAAAATGAAAACAAAAATCAGCAGCACCTAAATGCTCTAGGGAAGATTATTTGGAAAAGTGTACTAATGAACTTTTTTTAGAATTGAGTTCCCTAATATCATTTGTATCTGTGCTTACCCTTTAGAGGCAACAATCTATACTATAGATTTTAGTGTTTCATACATTTCTTTAATTTTATTCTCTTTCTTCTGTTGAGGTGGTAGATTCTTTTTTATGAACACTAAATGTCTAGGGCTGATGCATTCAGCTTTTGTATCCAGGGTTAGTATCTTTGTCTATAACTGCATTCAATTAATAGGTGGTATCACTACACTCAGTGCACTCTGGGTTGCACTTTGAGTTATACCCTGAGGCACCTATTTTGGGAAATGCAAAGAATTATATATACCCTACTTTATATACATGTCAACTATCAAAAATTGTCTTTGTGGCTTAATAGGTAAAAGTGCTTGCCATGCAATGCTGACAACTTTGGCCACAGAAACTCAAGGTGGCAGGGAAAAAAAACAACTCCTGAAAGTTGTCCTCTGACTTTGCCTTAGGGTTTCTGTTGCTGTGAAGAGACGCCATGACTATGGCAACTCTTATAAAGGAAAACATTTAATTGGAGGTGGCTTAACAGTTTCAGAGGTTTAGTCTATTATCATCATGGAGGGGCATGGCAGAATGTAGGCATGGTTCTGGAGAAGGAGCTGAGAGTTCTATGTCTTGATATGCAGGAAACAGGAAGTGAACTGTCACACTAGGCATGGTTGAGCATATGAGACTCTCAAAGCCCACACCCACATTGACACAGTTCCTTCAGCAAGGCTACACCCACTTCCATAAGGCTATACCTCCTAATAGTGCCACTCCCTATGGGCTTATTGGGGCCATTTTATTTCAAACCGCCACAGAACTCCACACATTCTTAGTGACACATGTGTGCCCACACTCACATGTACGCAATTATAGAAAATAAGATGCAGTGTTTTAAAGTAAAATTTAGGGGCTAGCAAGATGGCTTCCTGGGTAAAGTGCTTGCTGCAAAAGCCTGGCAACCTGCTTTAAGAGGAGATAATCATCTTTGAGATTTTTTGTCCGATCTTGCATGTGCATGAAGGAATTTTTCCAGTGGTAAAAGGCCAAAAACGAGCCATGAAGCCTGTATTGTATTCCCTAATCCTCATCTAATCAAAGCAAGGAGTTTTGCTTTTTGAGACAGGGTCTCATGTATTCTAACCTGGCCTTGAACTCCTGATCCTCTGGCTTCCACCTCCCAAGGTCTAGGACTACAGGTGCACACCACCATACCCTGCTAGATCCTTTAAAATATTAGTTGGAAAGAATATTATGTGCACAATGAAAGGAAGTAACTTTAAAAGTAATTGAGCACTCTGAATAAAGGAGAAAGGCTGCATTTACAGTTTGCATTTTGATAAGCCAGAATAGCTAGGATTGTCAACTACTGTGTCACTGTCACAAAAAAAAAACCAAAAAACAAAACTGAAGATCTTACCTTCAAAGAGGGAAGTGCTTACTTAATACTGGCCTCCTGCAAAATGTAAAGCTTCTAAAATCATCCTGTCAGTTAGGTTTATTCCCTGAGAAGTCACAGCTTTATAAATTATAAACCTTGTCCCTCAGCATGACACATGCTGACTCCTATTGAGTATCACAGAGCTAAACCAAGGGTGTAAGTGAATTCTTCCTTCACCCCTGATATCTGGCATTCAGTCCCTCTGCACTGGCTTCCATAGTATACCCCTGGCTGAAACTAGATGCCCTTCAAATTAGTCCGCATCCCACCTTCTTTTCCCTTCTACCCTTCCTATAAACAATTATATCAGTTAATCTATCAACTAGATTTATGCCATAACAGATAATGCTTAATGATTGCTAACTGCTGGGCTTTCTGCTATGAAGAACATTTTTGGTACCTATATAATACACTTAAATCACTTGGGTCTTAGGATAAGCCTACTTCATCCTCATCATTATTAGCCCTCTTATTGGACTATTTAAACTGGAATGCCAAGATATCATCTTGCCAGCTTGGGCCAGACATCTAAAGAAAGGAAGAAGGCTTTTCCTATCTGTGAGCCAATGAAGTAGCTGGGTACCATACAAGCAACACCACTTGAAGCCCTGAGACTGTTTTTTTTTGTTGTTGTTTTCCTTTTTCTTTCACATCTTCCACAATGTTAGGCTCTTGACTTCCACAGTCATAAAACAGTAATAATTGCTGTGTTCCATAAGGAATTTATCTGAAGGTTAAATAAGAAAATACCAGATGTACAAAAGTATTAGCTTAACCATTCCCTGTGTTGTAAATGCTTTAATAGAGTCCATCGTTACAGTAGGGGATTACATATGTGGGAGTCAGTAAAAGCTGGAAAATGATTCTTGGATCATGGGTATTGCTACCACCCCACTCTCTTCTTAACTTTGTTACTGTGGGTACCCAGGAAATAGCAGGTACAGAAGTAAAACTCAATAGAATAATGGAGTCGATAAAAAGTATTCCAAATCCTCCTTACTGATAATAGTAGGACAAGAATTCTTTGCAGCCAGTCATCAGCATTTTAAAGATAGCACTACCCTGACCTTTTCCACGGTAAGAAAGTACTTCTGTTTCTACCCACATTCCCGAAGCCAAAAGCCAAATGTTTTCCTGCATATTCTTACAAAAAAAGAAGACACTAAGACACACGTGCAAGAGAAGAACACATCAAAGCTCTAAAGTGTATTTCTCTAAATACTAAAATAAGAAAGCATTGTGATTACCTGTGATATGTAGAGCAATGCACTCTCAGTGTTCACTTTGGAACTGCATAAAAAATGAGAAGTGCTTTGACTTGAAAACACCTCAGTACAATGTGGTTTTGATGAACATTTCTTGGGGCCTTTATAAGAAAGCTGTATTGAAAGTGCTATTTCATTCTTACAGCAAAGTCTGCTTTATCTATGGTTAAGACATAAGCAAATGAGAGTCTCCAAGAAATCATCTTGACTAGCATTAATGACTAGTTTGATAGTTAACAGCCCTAGGCAAAGCTAGAGGCCATTAAGGCTCTTGCGGTAAGGGGAAGTTGTAGGGTTGTAGTTTACCAGTAATTAATACAGGTATGAATTGAAACTTGCTAAGGGGAGAGAGGAAAGTAACTTTGGATGGTCCTGTGTATGTTTGTCTTTTAACATACTATCAGCACCACTTCCCCCAAATCTTTTTTTAATAAACAGGGAGAAAATATAATGGCATCATTTCACATAACAAGTTGGAATGGAAATAATTCCTGTGATGAAATGGGGATGCTCAGGGGACCAATTAATTCCTTTTCAAGCCTGAACTATGTAACTATAAGAACCATTATTAAAAAAAACCTCATTCTACCACATTAGTTGATTGTTGCTGAATTGAAACTCAATCATGAGATCATAAGGATTTTGGAAGCTTTTTTTTAAGTTTTTAATCCTATCTCAGTAAAAGTAAATACATAAGGATTATAAATAAACCAAATCTGAAGTAATATAGATTGAGAGACCCTCAAGAGGGTCAGGAGATAATGAAGATTATACTTCAATATTGGGATTATGATGTTAGTTCTTTATTTCAATAAAAGTGGATAGAGATCTTTCATATCAGGGACAGGGCTTAGCTGTAAGGACAAAGTAATCTTCCGGGAATTATGCATACAGGCTTGACATCATTTTTATTGGATGGCTGATGAACTGGAAAACTCCAGGACAGTCAGGCTTTAATTTGTAATCTTAATTTTCATATAAATTGGTACATTTCAGGGGGAGGGAGTGGGGCATGCTGGACATTGATGCTTGCTAGCCTGTGGTACTAAGACGCCCCTGAAACACAGGCAGCAGCACTAATTCATCCTGAATCAGATTTTGTCTCTTCCTCTATCCATCTGTCTTCCATCTTTGTATCTATCATTTAACAAAATTTACAGCTTGCAAATACCAGCGAGGCTAATGTTAGTGCAGTCTTTCCTCTACCTCCTCTTAGAATGATCTATAATAATCTACTTATCATAGACAGGCATGCTATAATGCACAATAATTTAGTCTTCAGCTGGAAAAATTACTGCAGTTGTTTCACAAGCATACATTAATGAGGCTGCCTCATCCTTTTTTTATTGTTTTAAAAACTGTAGGACATGAGAGAGCAGTAGTTTCCCTTCACAAAATAATTATCTTAGTGATTTCCAGAGATAATTTCATGCCCATGGGGACAACATTATTAAATCAGAACATGGTAGTTATTTGTTTGGACATACAGATACTTGACTGGGACATTTGCAATTTAATGGTAGATACTTTTCACTGTTTAAAAGTGCTATTATGCTGAATGTGTTTTAAATCTGTCAATAAAACAGAATGTTCTCTCTAAATTATATTGATTCATATTACAAGTAAAAATGAAGTTTTGTACAAAATCATCTTTGTTCTCTCTTGACTAAGCCATAGAAAACAATATACTAGCAATATACTTCTTTCCTGTTTTACCATTGCTTCTTGTGTGTCCCAATTCTATCAGCAATAAACTTTTCACTATCCTTTTCTCCTTTCTTCTTGGATGTTGAGCATTTTCTTACAAAGAGAGAAAGATGAGAGAAATAGACAGTGAGAGGCAAATAAGTAAATAAAGAGAAAACCTTGTAAGTTGTCACTCCATCATTTTAAAAACAGAAATCACATGTAACCTTTTGATCCTCTAATAACCACACACATAAAAAACTCCGTAAATCTGAAAATCATTATGCGCTAATAAAATAATGAAAGAGCAAAAACATATAAAGCTCATGCTTTGTGAGCCCAAAGGACAACACAACTGCCACAGCTACACATGGAGTGTGTTGGGCATAAGAGCATTTTCTGAGGTCTGAATCTGTCTGAATGGTCTTGGCAGAATACTTTCCCATGATTTGGGAGTCCTTTCACGTGGTCGAGTTAAGTCACCCACTCCAAAGACCACTCTGTGTTCTACTGTCTTCCCTGATTCTGAAATCTCAAGAGGCTACCTTCAGAGCTGGTTAGATGCTCCTGATCACATCTCCTTATCCCACAAAGCTCCCCACTTGACAGTGAAGTAACATGATAGTTGATAAAGATAGATAAGGAGACCCGAGTCCCAATTGGGAGCATGCTCGCCCTTTAACCAGTTCTGTCAGCTTGGATTTATCTGCACAGAAGGCATATAAAACATCGTTTACATAAATAACATGGAGTCTGCATTGGACAAATATCAGGAATGAGTAACTGCTCCAGGGTAGACCTATTAAATCAATCACTGAGCCCAGTCAGAGAAGCATTGACTACAGCCAGACAGGAGTTGATCACAGCATAATCTTCCTCTGCTTCTTGATGAACTAACAAAATATGCTACACTCACGGAACAGCTGCTTTCATAAGAGCAATAACAGAACAGACTCCAGGAACCTTCTGCACTGCACATGAAACAAGATTTCCAGAGAGAAAATTAAAATGCCAACAAGATTTATACTTAGGTATGTAGATGTCCTAGGGTTTAAAATAGGTCCTATTACTTTTTAAATGTAAGAAAGAGAGGCAACACCATTTGTAGCAGTGCTATTGTTGAAAAATAAAAGCACTAGGGCTGATTCGTGCTATGGGCTGAATGGTATTCCCTCACTCTGCAGTTCTAATCCCATCACTGCAGGATGCGATCTTGGAGAAGTGACTAATTAAACATTAGGTCATTAGGATGGATCCCTGGGATGTCATTGGTCATATATGGCCAATATGCTTACAAGAAAAGTGAGTTAACACACAGACATGGAGGAATAGACAAGAAAGATGGTGTGAAGATAACTGGGATCAAGATGCTTCCTTGCAAGCCGTGGAGGGAACTTCCAAAACCATTTTTGCAAAATTCTGATGTCTGAGCCTTCTGGCATCCAAATGACTCCTGTCACAGCAGAACCAGCAAAGGTACATGGCTCATGGGACATTTTTTAAAGACAAATGTGGGAGTGAGCACAGAAGGCACAGAGGTAAGTCATCTCTACCTCACTCATAGAAAACCCTGGCATGTTGGAACTGGAGAGATGTTTCAGTGATTAAGAGCACCCATTGCTCTTCCAGAGGACCTAGGTTCAATTCCCAAAACCCACATTGACAGCTCACAGCCATCTGTAAATTCAATTCTGGGGAATCTGACACCTTCTTTTGGCCTCCACAGGCACCAGAGATACACATGTCACAGACATACATGTAGGCAAGACACCTATACACCTATAAAGTAACAAAATAGAAATGTTAAGTTTAAAAATATTATGTTATTCTCTTCATTGTTCTGACTGTTACTATTTTTCCCATTATAGCTTCTCTGGTAAGAAGAATGAAATGACAGACCCCTCACTGGGAAGGGGTTTTCCAGAGCTAGTCATTATAGGCAAGAAAGCACTTTCCCCTATGAGAATCTGTTTTTACAAATGGGCCAATTCTGAAGAAGTAGATGCTTAAGGAATACCTACTAGTTGGAATCCCAAAGTGATGTCAATAAGAAAACTATGGAAGTGAAGTGAGCAAAGTACTTGCCTGGAAACCAAGAGGACCCAAGTTTGGATCCTCAGAACACCTACAAGCCAGGCCAGGTAGTACCTGTCTGTTACCTTCCACTTGTGTGGGCAGATAGGAGGTAGGAGTGGGACAATCCTCAGAAGCTCATGGATCAGCTGGCACAGCGTACGAAGCAGAAGACAATAGGAGACTCTGCCTCAGACAAGGTGGGGCTCAACTCCCAAGGCTGTTCTCAGGCCTCCACAAGAATATTGACATACTTGTACAATAGAGGTTACACACATGAACATGGACACATATACAATAGAGCACACACACATAGATTTTTAAAAGAGGGAAAATATGCAAGGAAAAGGGAGAACACATTGAAAGGATTATTAGTGTGTTATCCAACTTTACATTCTTTTAATAGTCCTAGAAACTGAGGAAGCCACTGTCCGAGAGCCCTTATTAAACAGTCTGTCCTTCTGTGTTCTTACAGTCATCTATAAGTGCCTAGGCCACATGTCCACCTCTCCTTGCTTCCCCATCTCATGGCTTCTTATAAAGAATAATAAGTATCAACTTTGTAAGGCTGTTGTGAGAATTAGCTACATTAATTGTAAAAACTGATTTCTTTAGCACAATGTCTGTCTCATTCCAAGCATGTCAAGATTGTGCTGTTGCCTTTGTTATCATTACTTAAAATAATGTCAGGATCCCTTCTTGCATCTTTCTACTTCCTTGCCAGCTGGGCAGAGCCAAGAAAAAACAGCAACATAGGAGGGAAGAAGAGAGTCTCTCCATTTGAATTGTTTGTATATTTGGGATTTTTATTGTTGTTTCTGTTTGTTTTTGAAACAGATAGACCTCAAACTTGCAATGTAGTCCAGGTTGAACTTGAAATTCTGGTCCTCCTGCCTGTTGCTCCTGAGTGCTGGGATTAGGGTTAAGCGCTGCCACACTTCTAAGTGGAGCTGTGGACTGAATGAAGGGCTTTGTGTGTGCTAGACAAGCAGCCTACGGACTGAGCTATGTCCTCAACTCTCTCTCTCTCTCTCTCTCTCTCTCTCTCTCTCTCTCTCTCTCTCTCTCTCTGCTTTATGAGCAATAAAGATACCTACTACTTTATATCTCAATTTCTATGGCTGAGCCAAGCAACAAACTTTCTCTGTGGGTTAAGTGAGCTACATATCCATAGTACAAGAAATATAAGGTCAGTGCTAAGGAAACCTCTATTCTAGCTTGCACACCAGTGCATACTGAGTACTAACATTTTTAAGATCTTCATACAGCATCACTTACTTTTACTCTCTTAATACAGCCAACACATGTAATTATCAGCTAGATAAATGTAAAACAACTCCCTAAAAATCTAAAAGATAAGTCTTTTTAATCGAAAACAACAGGTTAATCCTGGCTTTGGAGTGGGAGAAATTACATTAAAACAAACACAGTGTGATTCATTGAGAATCTCAATACAGCAACATATAATCCTATAAAGCCAGAGAATTTTTTTAGATCAAGGCCAAAAAGGTAAATCAAACCCGAAATGAATGGATTAGCAGGAATGAGAGCACTACTGTAATATTCTTTCCTATTGAATAATAGAGAGCTCTGCAGCCTTTGTTGTTATCTTGCTTTCTAATTCCCATCTGGAGAAGCCTCGCTCTGGCTTGAAGGAATGCCCCTGACATCTGTAAAGTTAAAAAGCATCAGCAATCAGAATGGGTTTAATCCTCACTCAATCCTACATGAAGAACTGAAGCATGGATGTGAAACTGTGAGATGCAATCATATATACTCCTAGTTTTCCCACCCTGATTTAGTTTCTGTGTAACCAGGAGTAATTGAAGTAGATGGCCCTGTCTGTGACGTCACAACTTCGGTCGAACGCAGACAGGTGATGATTTACTTTAACTTCACAAACAACCAAAAACTTTTCAGTAGCACTTCCTTGTGTAGTCTTTGATAAACTAAATCAGTAAAGGAAAAGTGCCTCGGCTTTGCATCTTGGGGATTCTGAATGGAAAGGGATTGATGTCAGAGGGACAGCAGTGTACAGCCAGGTCAAGTAAACAGAGAGCATGTCCATGAGGCTTAGCTGTTATCTCTGGTCTAAAACACAAAACTCTGGAATAGGTGTGCTTTTGTGGCTCTGAAATCTGAAGTCTGTGTCCCATGCTCTTGCTGCTGATTTTTCTTTCTTCTCACATGGTGCTATGAAGATTGAGGAAAAAAAAGCTTTTCATTGCATAATCAAATAGCAATATGTCTTTAATTAAAAACTGATGCTTAAATTAATATTTAAAAGCTTTGGGTAAGTTGTCTGATTTTGTTCTGTTTTATTTACAATAGCTAGGAAATTGGAACAACCTAAATGTCCTGTAATTGATGAATGGATAATGCGAGATGTGGTTCATATCCGCAATAAAATATTCATCTGTAAAGAAAAAGGAAATCATGAAATTTGCAGGAAAATTGGTGAAAGTTGTGTAGGTAATATTGAGTAACCTTGAGCCCAAAAGTCAAATACTGTGTGTTCTCTCTCACCCATGGTCCCTAGCTTCCAAACCTCAGAAGTGAGTATACAGCACAAAGTAACTGTCAAAACCAGGAAACTATAAAAAGGGACCACGACAGGGAAGCTTGAGAGGCCGATAGCAGGATATCGGTGATATCAATCAGGGATAGAGGCCGTTAATTGGGAAGGGAGAAGGAGGCCAATACAGAATAAGAAGTGACAAATAACTCCAAGGTTTTTTGAAAATGCCTCAAAGAAACTATATTACTTTATATTTACCTAAAAATTATAGATCTTTTAAACAAAGTTCCCTTGGGTTGACAATGATTCCCACAAGAGCCATACACTAACAAAAACCCCAGTATCAGGCATGAGATACTTCCCTTATAGTTGTTGCTTGAAGTAGCCCAAGTGACTTGAAATTATTTAGTCCAAACCAAAATAAGCTATTGCTATTGCCCCTGGTTGCTTCTCAGAGATTGAAAGTAAGTCCCCACTGCTGAAGACAATGAACACAGGACACGGGACATGGCTGATCCCAGATGGATCTAACCTGAAAGTCTTCTTCCTGTGGTTTAGTTTCCACAGTACTAGAAAATATCATGCAAGCTTCCAAGGGAGGGAAACACTCAACAGTGCTATCCAGCCATGGTAACTATGAGTCACAAAGATAACCAACATGTTAAGATATCCCTAAGGGTGCAATAGTGGTACTCGTACATTGGCAGTGACCAACAGCAATCTAATTGAATTTAGGGTCCACTCAATGGGAGGGAAAGCATGCCTGGTACTAGAAACCTAACCAACTATTCAGGGCCAGTGAGGTCATGAACCTTAGGCCAGCATAATTCCTCACTTCATTTAATACTTAGGGCTACAGATAAGTGTAGCACTGCCTCCTCATCAGAAGACTTCTCCTTACAGCAAATGACACAGTGTAGAAGGAAGCCATTGTGTATGCCAAGTCCCAGTGGCTACAACTGAAGCACAACTCATACACCCAAGACTCGGGAACATGGAGGAAGAAGGAGCAAAATGGTTCTGAGAGCCAGAGAATCAGGAAATGTGCTATGAGACTCTGTCTCCTGGGAAAGCTACCTAAACAAGACCTGAACCATGACAATATCAGTAGTCATGCTAATGCAGAAATAGGAAGACCTCACAGGGCCCATCCCCTGGACAAAGAACTACAGGAAAGGAATGATTGATGCGAGGGAGATTTAGTCTTTCCCAAGAATGTGCCCTTAATAGGCTATCGGATATAAAGTGGTCAGTCCCAAAATCATACATACATAAATAACAATAATAGACTCACTAGGTAGCTTTGTGTGTGTGTGTCTGTGTGTCTGTGTATGAGTGGGTGTGAGAGTGTGGGGTGGTATGTGTTTGTATGTGAGTAACAATAATCAAAGAAAAAGAAGTTATCAGAGATGGAGTGAGGTAGGGACATAGGAGGGACGGGGGGACAAAAAAGGAAAGAGAAGAAAGGAAATTATATAATTCATATTTTAATTAAAATATATTAAAAATAAAATAAAAATTTAAATTTTATAAATAAAATCAATTGAAGATAACTGTAAGTATGTGTTGTAAGCAAGAAGATAGATGCACATAGCTAGTATAACAAAAGGTATGATGCTGAGGGTCACTACACAAGGTTCACACTCTGATTTCCTAATGATGGTCCTAAGCCTTTCTCCTGAAGGTTGATCGCCTGTGTAACATTGTATCTGAAGGTCAGGTCCAGTCTCTGATTGGAGGATCAGCATCCTGGGAAGACTCCCCAACCCCAGGACAGATCAAGGTGGTGCCTCTCCAGATGTGCAGAGCAGGTATTGTTCTTGGTCTCTGCTGATGGACTATCCAGTGGGTGTCATGGGTTCTAGACCTGTGTCTGGTTATCTTGATTGATGTCACTGGGTTCTGGTTCTCAGTTGCAGCATTGGGTGTAGTGGGGTTCCTGACTAAGCTATGTTTACATCTCTAAAATTTTTTTCTTACTGTACTCATTACAACATGTTCATTGGAGCCTGTGTCATCAGAACCACCAAGTGTATTATATTATTTATCTGATAGGCTCTTTCTAGATCACTGTGTAGGCTCTTGTAAAGCAAACCTAAAATACTGATATCTCAGTTATACTGGTGCTCTAGAAATGGTGCTACTTTATTTTCTTCTGCATTTACGATAAAAACGGTTTTGTAGTCCTTTTTGTTTTTATCCAAATGCCATGCAAATGCAAGGATGCTTGTTCCCAATCGCCTATTTTCTTTAAATTTTAATTCCTCTCCAAAACCCAACAGACTTCATGTGCAGCAGCCTCTTTCTCCTCTGACCTCCACCCTCACATTCTCAAGTGCGTGGAACTTTAAAGCTTGTTATTTCTGGCCATATGGGATCTGAGGCTAAGATCAAACCCAACCTAGACGAATGCCATGCAGCCAATCCACAACTGTTCCTGGAGTCCTGGGCAATGCCAGGGAGAAAGCGTGCCAGGGCCTACTGTTTTCAAACGAGTTTCATTTCTCTAACAATTTGAATCTGCCAAGAGGAAACCGAGACAATCAAGCTTTGTGCCAAAAAGCCCCAAGCTCAAGTGCGAGATGTATCCTCTCTTTAGCCTGCTGATGAGCAGGGGGCAGAAGGAGATGAGTGGGGAAGAAAGGAGATTCAGAGGAGCAGGGCAGAAGCTCAGCGTGTGTTTGATCACCTCCTCAGGATCCTTTGTGACCTTACGGGGCCATTGTTTGTGCTTCACATCCCAATGCCTCTATATAGTGCGTGCTCGCCTGTTGCCTTCGGCTCACAGTACATATGGGTCTGGAAATTATCTGCAGCAGATCTTATTTCCATGTCCGGATCTCAGCCCTCCCCACAACAGTGTCACCAGAGAGATAATCCTAGACAGAAGCCTCTTCCCTGTGCTTCCAATATTGTATCACTACCCCAAATAAGGTACCAAGAAAGGCAACTACCTCTCGGAGAAAAGAAAGAGCACGTGGTCTGTCTACCCCCCAAAAGCCTCAAACTCTAAGGTGTGGCTGCCTCCTCAGCCCACACAGCAACTTCTCATGCCTAGTGTTTGAGGAAAGAGGCACCAACTGCTTATTACCCCATGACCAGGTGGCAAAACCCCATAGCTTATCCAGGAAGATGCTGTCAATCACAATACACGGTTACCGCACGGTGGGATAAATGGCTGCTGTTGCGAGCATACTCGAGCCTCATGTTGGCTCGTACCACGCAGGATTTTCAGAACCACAAGCTTCAGATCCCTGTAGTGTGATGGCTCGAAGGAGACTGTATAGGATTCTAATCTCAGCTCCCTACAAACTATCTGCGAAGCTCAGAGCAATTTTTAATAAACTATCTAAATCACAGGTTTCTCATCTTTAAAAAAAAGAGCATTTAAATGTATTGTGTTGGGTAATTGTAAGGATAAACAAATGAAATAACTGAAAAAAAATGAAATAACTGACATCAAGCACACAAGACCGTTGCAAACTTAACCACCAGGACATGATCAGTGCTCAGTAAATAAGAACTATTAGTTTTGGACTCGGCAAAAGACAGAACACCAAACAAGCCCACTAGAATTATTGTGCCTTTGAAATCCTTTCAAGAGATTTTTCTCTCAGTTGTCTTCAGCTAATGCTGAAAAAGTGCATAAACAGTACAGAAAAGCTTCGTAATCACAGCTGGGAGGGAATGCAAAGCAGACACTGTGTTAGGAAACAACCGGATGACCTTTCCGGAGGATGCCTCTGGGAACGGCCATCAAAGCTGTCAGAATTCCATTTCTCCAGATGTGTCCAAAGGGCATGGCCAAAACCACTCTGGTGATGTGAATTACCATCTGATAACAACAGAAGACTATCCCACATATGAGATTACTTAGACGCCTTGGGAAATATCCAGAGGAGCATTACATAGGCATTAAAAATATCGCCAAATAATACTGAACACCTAGTATTGAGTCCCCAGCACCACACACATAAAAGGACATAAGAACAGTAAAAGCACAGGAATCCATTAAAACTGCACTGCATTTTAAATATTTCATAGAGAAAAGTTGTCAAAAATATAGATGTCAAAATATTAACATCTTCATACCAGAGAACTAGGCCTATGGATGTTTCCATGTTAGTTTTTCTGTTTGAGCCTTTTTAAAACTCAAATTATTTTGTTTGAAAACTATATTTATTGATTAGTAAACTTGAAATAATACACAATGAATTTTCTTGAGTGTTAAGTTTCACTATTAGCATTTTATGAATACTGTTTTAGTACAGAGTCTCATGTCATATACTCAAGAATAAAATGAAAACACACACAGCAATATATTTTGTTCATCATTTCCATAGAGGGCCAGTAAAATGACAGATGTTATGATTGCAAGCACAGGCATACTTTCACTAACTTAAAAAACAGCTACTACATTGTTATAGAAAATCTGTATAAAATGTTTAGATATTCTATTAAAACATGAAATGAGCTCCTTAGTTAAGAAACAGTTTCCAAATATCTTTTGTTATTTCTTCACTAAATCTTCCGATGCTGCTGACCTTGTATAATAATTCTTCCCTTACAACATAGCAATTATCGTTCTGGCACCAATGGCACACTCGTGAACTCAATGAAGTGTGAAATGTCTCTGTGCAGACTGGTATTTCATAGTTGGTACTTCCTGTATTAATCACTTGTCTGTTTTCCACTAATCCTCCTCTTCCTGTCACTACCCAGCAATGATGGCTATAGGAAGATAGCACAGGACCCTCACTTGTCAACCTGTTGAAGGCTGCTCAGGGTGTGATCTCTCCATACCGTCATCCATGGAGTCACTCTCATGCCCACTTACAGATGGCCAGTGCTCTGTTCAGTGAGGCACCACCTCACAACAGCCCCTGGCTCTCCTGAGGGTAAAGGAATAGATCTGCAGTTCCCAAGGCAGGCAATTTCATTCATACCTTATTGCTTTGATGATGAAAAACAAAATAAAATCCAGAATCCAACTCAGTGTCAAAAGAAGGCACACAGAACAGAATTTAAAATTTTCAATTGCTAAAGTATAATTTGCAATGAAAAATATGATGCAAGAAGTAGCCGGCTTATTAAGATTCTGTTTAGTTACCACTTCAGATGATCGACAGTTAAAATACAAATCAATTTGACAATCTGAGGGGGTGGTTTTAATCTTGAATTACAAGAGATTAGATCCTCCCTTGCTCTGGTTCTCCTCCCCCCAACTCCCCCAGCCACCCTCCTTAATGCCAGTCATGTAGCCTGAACAGAAAAAAAAATCAGAGGTGACATTTTTTTGATTCAAGAGCTGTGTTAAGTGGTTACAAAGCTACTGCAATTTACAGCCTAGAATAGAGCCAGCCTGAGACACCGAAGTCCCATGTTGCTGAACTTATTACACTTCATTGGCTACTGACTACTCAAAAGAAGAAAAATGAAAAGAAAAAAACCTTCTCTGAATAAGAAATTTTACTAATATCAGCATAATGAGAAATGATTGGCCTAAAATTGCTCTGGCTACATCCATGGATTCGGATTAATACTATTTACGATGTTATGATTTCCTATTTCCCAAGTTACATAAAAGCCAAAGGAGTTACTCAAACAATACTAATGAGTCTATAGCTGTTTCTCTATGTCTGTTTAACTCTGGAGTCTAGTTAAGTATTTCAGAATGTCGTGTGGCTCTCTAAGGGATAGCTCAGCTCTTAAATTGATCCCCAAATATACAATATATCCATAGGTATAATGAATCTGAGACTGTAGCTATGCTGATTCACATAGCATGGAACACATTTTCATAAACATGATACATAAATGACACTTTATTCCTGATACCCCACAGCTACCTGGGTTTCTCCCCATATCATCCTTAGTGTGTGTGTGTGTGTGTGTGTGTGTGTTCAATACAAGGTCTCACCATGTGACTCTGGCTGTCCTGGAACTCACTCTGTAGACAAGGCTGTCTTGAGCTCAAATAAATCTGCCAACCTCTGCCTCCAGAGTCTTGGATTAAAGCTGTGTGCCACCATGCTTGGCCCAAGTCACATCATTTTTACTCCTATACCAATCAGTGGTAACCTTATGTGATTTTGCATATTCTCAGCTCTGATATTTTTTCAAAATATGTATCAGATACTAAAAATCATATCTATGGAAGGAGTCAGTCAACAACACTAGGTGCGCATCTATAGTTACATCCACACATTAAAATGTCTATTATTTAAAACTTTCCTTAAGAATCATAGAACAAGCAATACTAATCCCCTTCTCCTGATCACCAGTACTGCTTTCAAGGCTCAAGAGATTGGTGTTTATTTGAGATCCTGTGAATTACAGATAGTTTAATTGTGAAAAATAACATGCAGTATGTATGCATATCTAAAATATAAAAACATATTATATAGACATGAAGATGACTTCAAATAAGTTTCACGGTGTTATTTCTTATTCATTGGTATTTGGGTTTGTGGAATTTTCTCAAGTTGAATCAATCTGAGAATTAATATAGAAATGGGACAAAGACTGGAGAGATAGCACAGTGGTTAAAAGATTTGGTTGCTCTTTTAGAGGGCCCAGGTTTGATTCCCAGTACTGACCTGGTGACTCACAATGCTCTAAAATTCCAGTTTTAAACTCCAATTCCAGGAGTCCAACATCCCTGCTGACCTCTGTGAGCACTGCACACGTATGGTGCACATGCAGGCAAAACACCCATACCCCAAATAAAAACAAATAAACCTCAGAAAACAGTTTGTTAAAAGAAATGAGCATATATGCCTCTTAGAACACAGAATGATTTCAGAGTAAAATCAGAAAGTTGTTGAGTTAACAGCATAGGAAGGCTAATGTTGGGAAGCAGGTAGCATGGCCCATAAAATTGCAGGATTAGAGAAGAAAAATGTCTACAATTTTATGTTGTTCAAGGTGTAATTTTCCATCCCTACTTCCATCCATTGCAGTTAGACAAGACACTGCTGGGAGAAAAATAATGTAATGTTTGAAGGTCCAAGGACACATCGTTCTACCAAATCTTCCTACACTGAAGTGTTTATATTATTAACACCTTTGAAAATTTACTATAGTGACTAATTTGCTATAGTCATTGGACAGAAATCATGTCATATGATTTACACTACTACAAAATCTTTACTAACTTGGGTACTGTAAATTTGATCATTTAATAATTTAGTGCTAAATTTCTTCTTTTAATGAAACAAGAGTGATCTTTATTATTATTAATGCTATTTTTAGTTAGTTTTAAATTATGCCATTATGATAAAACATTCTACTTAATTTAATATTTCAACTCAAAATTAATTTCCAAAGGCTTTAATTCTAGCCAGTATGCATAATTACAAGGCATTGTAATACTACTGCCACTGAATCTCTAAAGTACATTTAACAATAGGGAATGTCAAGTAGACATCATGTTTGGGCATGCTAGAAAAGAGTTAGTATTAGTTTCTCAGAATCCCAATAAGCAGCCTCCTAACACAGAAATTAAAAAAAAATCATTTCATCTTTAGAGCAAATACAAGCAATAAAAGCATTTGTATTGGTAAAGGCACTGCATAATTTCAATGGTCTATGATGGATTTTATATTTTCAAACAACAGGGTGTGATTCTAGAAAACAATTAACATACTGGTTTAGAAAGCACACCTATGCTACCTCCTTCCAGTTTATAGCATGTGACAAATAGAAAAGAGGATTTGGAGATGGGAAGTACTGTAGTCATTTAGGCTATGAGCAACTTGCAACTTAAGACCACCATCTACTGGCTCTGCCCAATGCTGCAGAAGCTAAGGGTGTAACAGCCAACTGATTCTAAACTCATTCTACTGAGAACTGTAAACATACTGTCAGAGAATTTACTGAGCTGGTTGCCTATCTCCTAAGCAATACTTAACATTCAGTTTGCACATCTGTAGAGGCACCACTCATTATTCTGATGTGTCAGATATTACCTACAGTAATTAACATCAGAGTTTTTCCACATAAGCCTGGTACTCTTGAATTAGACTTGATTAGTAGTCAGGCATATCAAAATTTATCTCCCACCATAAAAATGTACTCTAAGAAACCCAGAATTCTTTTTAAGACCCAAAAGAAAGGCATTTTGCTGATCTAGCTCCTATGGACCAATCACATTTTCTACTACTCAGGAGCAACAGTTAAGCATTGATTTTGGTGTGATAATTCTATCTCAAAAAGACAGTGGAACTTCCACAGCCCTTCTCTACAGCCTTCAAATCTCTATGGTTAGAAATATTTGGAATTCTATAGAACTTAAGCCAAGCACAGTTGTGGTATTCATTTGTAGTCCCATTTTTCAGAAGGTCAAAGAAGGAGATCTTGAATTCAAGGTGAGTTCAGACTCCATAGTGAGACCCTTTCAAAAGAATCAAAAAGTTGAATTAGATTTTCTGAGTTTGATGAGTAGATGCCTATCAACTGAAATCTTGTTTTTATGTTTGGAAACAAAGGATTATGATTATGAGACACTGACTTCATGACCTATCCTGCTCATTGCTTGCCATGTTCCTCAAATCACATTGTGGTAGTTTGAATGTAATTGACCCCATAATAGCATAGGAAGTGTTGGTGTGGGTATGGCCTTGTTGGAGGAAGTGTGTTACTGTGGGGGTGAGCTTTAAGGTTTCATATTCTCGGGATACATCCCAGTGTCCCAGCCGACTTTGCCTGCTAAATGTAGGCCTCTCGGTTACTCCTCAAGCTCTATGTCTGCCTGCACACCACTATGCTCCCCATCATGATGATAATGGACTAAACCTCTGAAACTGCAAGCAACCCCAGAGTTGCCATGGTTATGGTGTCTCTTCATAGTAATAGAAACCCTAACCAAGAAACACATCATTTATTTTTTCAAGAAATGCATAAAAACTGGGCTATGCTGAAGAAAATGGGCTAGATAGGCAAGTAGAAAGTGCATTTGCAACTAACATGCATTTGGGCTAATATGTTTAATTCCTTGTATGCTACCTGCCTTCACAAAGGATTGCATAATATTACTACAATCCATTTTCCTGTAGTGCTTTCAAGAATGTTTTATTAGATTTTGCAACTGTATATATCTAGCCCAATGCCTACTATCATATTTGAAAGCTATACTTAAGCAGTGGAGCCATTTCATTATAGAAAAATCAAGTGCTTCTATGGCTGCTCTTAGCCTTCTGCTTTTCTTCAAGGGTCCTTTGAAATAAGCAGGTAACTTTGAGTATCTCTCTCTCTCTCTCTCTCTCTCTCTCTCTCTCTCTCTGTGTGTGTGTGTGTGTGTGTGTGTGTGTGTTATCTGCTCCATCATTTTCCCTCAGACTTAGACTTAAATCTTGCTTTAGCATTTCTAAGCAGTTTTCTTAAAATATTTATCTTATTATTAAATACTTGTGTCTGCATGTGTCTATGTATGGGTATGCACATGTGTGAATGCAGATAACAGTGGAATCCGGAAGAGGGCATCAGATCCCTTTGAGTTGGAGTTTCAGGTGGTGCTGTGTCCTCCACAAGAACATTGCCTGATTCGTCTCTCCATCTCTTTCCCCTAGATTTCTAATACTCATTTCATCAATACACTGCAAACTCGTGTTCCCCCTTGTTTTTATTTCAATTCAGCAATGCACAGCTCTCTGGTCTGTCTAGTTGTTCTAGTGGCAATTGGAAATGCATTTCCTTTCCACAATATCCTTGCCCCTCAGCAAACCTACTGCTGTGAACTCTTATCTCGGCATCTACAGATGAGAACAGGACCACCATCCCTTTACATGGTCATCAATTTCTGTTCTCATAATGTTGCAGTTATCTTTCATTCATCAGTCATAGTCACATCTTCAAAACATAATGTATGCCTCATAACTGCTTGACTTAAACCTTTTTGTCCAGTGCCTCAGGTATGGACTCTGTTTACATCTCTGTCTTTCTTCTGGCATGAGCTCTGTTTACATCTCTGTGTTTCTTTCCTGGGCATGGGCTCTGTTTACCTATCTTTCTTCATTTCTTTACACCCTTTGGACAATGGTATGACAAATTAATTCTCTTCTCAAGGTTTTCTATGTGATAGTTTCCAGGTACATTTCCATGGGTCTTCTGAGGGTAGATTACTTCTCATCACTCTAATACATTTGCTGAATACACACACTAACCTGCTTGTTTTTGTAAATATTTAACTCCTTGCGTTCCAATCACTTCATTAAGTCATCCAACAAAAACATATTAAAGCCCCCAGGCTCTGTTATATGTAAGGCAATAGAGTTCTCCACCATACATAAAACTGTTCCATAGAGAAGGCTTTCTTGAATATTAGTCTGTGCAGCCAGACCTCATTCTCTATCGCTTTTATCTTTTACCCTCATCACATAAATCACTGATACTTGACATCTGACATCTGGAAATGTTATTTCTTATTGCCAGTCTATTCCTGATAGAATATATCCTCCATGACAACAGAACTTGATGGCTTTGTTCGTCATGTGATTCACAGACATAGAGAGAAGTCCATCACACTTGGTAGATGCTCAGTAAATGTTTGTGAAGTTAGTAACAAATTATTAAATAACTAATTAGTTAATTAGGGAATTGGCTTTTCTTTAATACTGTTAACTGCCCTTGGGAAGGGCAAGATCTGAGAGCTCTTTCCACTAAGTGTCTGTACATTCACCTATTCCACTCCATTCCTGCAATGGCTGGTCTAGCCCAGTCTCGGTGACTTGGATTCCATGTGGCATCCTTAGGAATACTTTCTTCTCCCAAACTATGCCACCTTCCTAAGGAGAAGTGCAGAGCAGTGTCTTAAACAACAGTCCCTTAGAAAGATTCCCTGTGTTTCAATTCAATTTTGAAGATGATTACTTAACAAGAATAGCAACAAAAATTCTGAGACTAATTCTTATCTTCCCTGAAAGTAACAGCATACAGGTTCGTATTTCCTTCAAGCCATCAGCAAACTAGGGACTGCAAGGATGTACTCAGCCCATCACAGGCCCTGTTCTTCCATCTGGGGAAAGCTGGTGTCTAGACCCTATCCTTTTCTTTTGAGAAAAGAGAGATAAACTTAATACACTAAGAAACTTAACCACCTCTTACATACTTGTCTGAATGGTACTCTATGTCCTGGTCCCTGTTGGAGAAGCTGTCTTTAATGTCCTGCTCAAGGCTGAACCCGGAGCTTTGTATTGTGAATCAGAAAGTTGGTATTCAAAAGCACACCAGTGCAAAAAATCAGTTAAGAGCACTTTTCATGCAGCAGTTCATTTGCTTCTCATGCTAATTTTGTAAAGTGGGCCTTATCTTCACTTTGTAGATGAAGAGAAAAAAAAAAACAAAGAGATTAAGCAACTCACCCAAGGTCATTTAGATTGAATGGCTAGCATGTAAACCTGCGCCCTGTCACTTTGTAGCTTACACATAATCTCTGTGCTCAACTTGTTGAATGGATAAATCAGCATTGTTCCCATTAGGACTCATAGCTCTGAAACTGACACAAACACGCCCCTCCCAGAGTGGCCATCCTTGCCTTCTGTTGCACAGTTGAAGCATTAAGTTTCACCTCTTGCTTTGTAAATCCCAGGTAAAGCTTCCTTCTCTCACATTTCACCTCTTGTTCTTCACAGCTCAGTACTAATCATCAGCCCATAATGCAGTGTAGAATTGCCAACACCATCCCGATGATGTAGTTATTTCCAATTGGCACTTGGGAGCAGTGAGGATAGGAGGCATTACTCATAGCCAAGAGTACAGATGTTTCTAATTGCTTTCCATTACCAAGAATAACAGCTGTTTACATCTATCAGCAAATAATTCACAAGAGCTCCAGACTATTAAGATAACACACCCCACCTGGTCACCATCACAAGTTGTCAAGGCCAAGACAGAGGCTGCCAGAATCCCCTTCTGCATCTCTGTTCATCAACTGACAGCATGTGTCACCTTCAGATATCCTTATGCTACCCCACAAGCTCTGGCTTCTTGGTGGCCTGACACATCAAATGGACATATGGATTCTTCATGGCTTTGCAGTAAATGTTTTATGGTTATCTTGCAGCCAAGGGCAGCTGACATGGAGAAGCGAGGGACTCGCAAACAGCCTGATGGAAGAATTTCCACACTTTTTTTCCTGTAGAGAAGGAAGAAGTGTTTGCTTAGATGAGAATCACAGCTGTGATGTGCTCGACTTCCTTTAACATGCCAACAAATTGCATTAGGTGAAAGATTACACAGTTCTATAGTGTCCCAGGGATCTGGTCACATGCTTGGACACAACCCCCCAGATGGACAGACAATGTTGACAGTTCAGTGAACTTTATCACATACTTTTATTGGCCACAAAAGAATGCAGATATTCCAACACATCATAGATACTGGAGTTAAAAAGACTAGCAGCCTCTCCTTGCCAATGTAACATTGATCCCTGCAGTATGTTTGTTCCAGCCTCATTTAAAGCAACTCAAGTAATTAGTCTCTACCGATTTTTTCCTATGAAGACAATTCCAGAGACTAGTATAATTCCATATGTCCTAGCATCACCTAAACTTTATGTTGACTTATAACACATTTAAGCACATCTTTTGTGTTTTTAATTTTTAATGTGTATAATCATTGTATATGTACTATGTTACAAAGTGACATTTTTATACAGATATCTATTTTATGTCGAGCATCTTCCCCCATGCTCTCCTCCTCTCTTCGTTCCCACCCCTCCTGGAAGTTCCCTTTGCTTCTCTATAGAGTTTCCCATCCACATTCATATAATATATACATGTGTGATTTTATGTGAGTGAGAGAGAGCATGTGATATTTGTCCTTCTGAGAATGGCTTCATATATGTATGTATATGTATGTACATTCACTACATATATGTATCTCCAGTTACATCCATTTCCCTGCAAATAACACAAATTCTTCTTTAGGACTAGACAACCCCATTGTGCATTAGCTCTTCTCATTTGTTCTATAACGTAGCTGTTGCAAATAGTGCTACAATAAATACTCATATGCAAGGATCTCTGCAGCACATTGACTTGGAGTCTTTGAATAAACGCCCAGGAGTGATACAGCTAGATCCTACAGCAGATCTTTATAAATTTTTGAGAAACCTTCCCACTGATTTCCATAGTGACTGGACTAGCTTATATTTTCACATAGAGTATTAAGGCTTCCTGTTTATTCACAGCCTTGCCAGCATTTGTTGTGAAATGTTTTCTTAATGTCTGCCAATTTGACTATAGGGAGATAATCCCAACTTAATTTTAATTTGTATTTCACTGTTGGGATATTTTTACTGGACACTTGTATTTCATCTTTTGAGAATTGTTCAGTTTGTTAGTATATTTGTTAATTAGATCTCTTTCTTCTCCCCCTCCCCCTCCTCCTCCTTCTCCTCATCCTGCTCCTCCTTTTTCTTCTTCTTCAGTACTGGATTCATGCATTGGAGTCAAGCACTCTGTCATTTAGTTACAGACCCAGTCTTTAATTGTGTTGTTTGAGTTCCTGTTTAGTTGTGAGGATGTCCTTTGTGTTGCAATTTTAAAAAGCAGCAAGGGAGATAAAGATGAAATGCATTGCCACAGAACTCACTTAGAGGGTTTTTTTGTTTGTTTGTTTGTTTGTTCGTTTTTTAGGGAAAAGGGAATGGGAAAAAAGGGGAGGGAAGGGAGACCAGCCTCTGGATACAGGAGCAGAAGAAGAGATGCAGAGAGGCAGAGGCAGAGGCAGAGGCAGAGGCAGAGAGAGAGACAGAGAGAGAGAGACAGAGAGAGAGACAGAGAGACAGAGAGACAGAGAGACAGAGAGAGAGGGAGAGGGAGAGAGAGAGAGAGAGAGAGAGGTGGTCAGGGCCCTTTTTAAATGGAACATCATGAATGTGCATGCATAGGTGGTGCTCTTAGTGGCTGCAGCTGAGAGTGTGTCCTATGAGAAGCCAAAGTCAGGCCAGTACAGATACTCGAATACTAACACTTTGTGTATTATACACTAATTCTCTGACATATGTATAACTATCACAATTTTTTCTCCCATTCTATAGGCTGTGTCTTCACTCAGTCAATGGCTCCTTTATTTTACAGGAGCATTTAGATTTCATGAGGTCCCATTTTTTTTATTGTTGGCTATTTTGAGTGACAGGGATCTCATTCAGAAATTCCTTATGCCATATGTGCATCTTGAAGTGATTAAACACGATTTTTAATCCTCTGACTTTTTTAACCTAGGAAGACCATAGTGTACTTCTGCTTCCTCTTCACTCTCTTCTCCCTTCTCTGTTCTCTAACCCTCTTTGTCTCTTCTCATCTCTCCTCCCCCCCCCACTCTACCCCTCCCTACCTGGAATAAACCCTATGGTTAATGTAAAAACAAAAAAGAACAAAAACATAGTGGATCACCTATTTTTAAAACTACACAAGTGACCCGGAAGTGACGTCATGTCGGACCAGGCAGGCCATTGGGTGCTCTTCCCTCTCCCGTGCTCTTCTTCCCCGGTCCCTTCCCTTCCTTCCCCCTTTACTCCTGGGTCTTGGGGTTCTGCAGCCTCGGGAGTGGCAGAGGAGATGAAGTAAGCGTTCAGGGGCGGTCAGGAGTGCAGCCAAGCAGCCAAGCAGCCAAGCAGCCAAGCAGCCAAGCAGCCACATCCAGGAGGCATTGAGCCACAGCCCGGAGGCATTGAGGGAACCAGCAGGGACTGGCCCCAGCACCGCCCCTCCAGGTAGCCAGCTGCGAGGAAACTTGAACTACCAAGTACTGCAGCCATGGAGTCCATGCTTAATAAATTGAAGAGTACTGTTACCAAAGTAACAGCTGATGTCACTAGTGCTGTTATGGGAAATCCTGTCACTAGAGAATTTGATGTTGATCCTCATATTGCCAGTGGTGGCAATGGGCTGGCATGGAAGATTTTTAATGGCACAAAGAAGTCAACTAAACAGGAAGTGGCTGTTTTTGTCTTTGATAAAAAGCTGATTGACAAATATAAAAAATTTGAAAAGGATCAAATCATCGATTCTTTAAAACGAGGAGTCCAACAGCTCACCCGGCTACGCCACCCTCGACTTCTTACGGTCCAGCATCCTTTAGAAGAGTCAAGGGATTGCTTGGCATTTTGTACAGAACCAGTTTTTGCAAGTTTAGCCAATGTTCTTGGTAACTGGGAAAATCTACCCTCTTCAATATCTCCAGACATTAAGGATTATAAACTTTATGATGTAGAAACTAAGTATGGTTTGCTTCAGGTTTCTGAAGGATTGTCATTTTTGCTTAGCAGTGTGAAAATGGTTCATGGAAATGTTACTCCTGAAAATATAATTTTGAATAAAAGTGGAGCTTGGAAAATAATGGGTTTTGATTTTTGTGTGTCATCAAGCAATCCTTCTGAACAAGAGCCTAAATTTCCTTGTAAAGAGTAGGACCCAAACTTACCATCATTGTGTCTTCCAAATCCTGAATACTTGGCTCCTGAATACATCCTCTCCGTGAGCTGTGAAACAGCCAGTGATATGTATTCTTTAGGAACTGTTATATATGCTGTCTTTAATAAAGGGAAACCTATATTTGAAGTCAACAAGCAAGATATTTACAAGAGTTTCAGTAGACAGTTGGATCAGCTGAGTCGTTTAGGATCTAGTTCACTTACAATTATACCTGAAGAAGTTTGTGAACACGTGAAACGGTTGTTGAATGTAACTCCAACTGTAAGGCCTGATGCAGACCAAATGACAAAAATTCCCTTCTTTGATGATGTTGGTGCAGTCACGCTTCAATATTTTGATACCTTATTTCAAAGAGATGATCTTCAGAAATCACAATTCTTCAAAGGATTGCCAAAGGTTCTACCAAAGCTGCCCAAGCATGTCATCGTGCAGAGAATTCTGCCTTGTTTGACTTCAGAGTTTGTCAATCCTGATATGGTACCTTTTGTTCTGCCTAATGTGTTACTGATCGCTGAGGAGTGCACCAAAGAAGAGTATGTCAGATTAATTCTGCCCGAGCTTGGTCCTGTGTTTAAACAGCAGGAGCCAGTCCAGATTTTGTTAATTTTCCTACGAAAAATGGATTTGCTCCTAACCAAAACCCCTCCTGATGAGATAAAGAATAGTGTGCTACCCATGGTCTACAGAGCCCTGGAGGCTCCTTCCATTCAGATTCAGGAGCTCTGTCTAAACATCATCCCAACATTTGCAAATCTTATAGACTACCCATCCATGAAAAATGCTTTGATTCCAAGAATTAAAAATGCCTGTTTACAAACATCTTCCCTTGCTGTTCGTGTGAATTCATTAGTCTGTTTAGGAAAGATTTTGGAGTACTTGGATAAGTGGTTTGTACTTGGTGATATCCTACCCTTCTTACAACAGATTCCCTCCAAGGAGCCGGCAGTCCTCATGGGAATTTTAGGTATTTATAAATGTACTTTTACTCATAAGAAACTGGGTATCACCAAAGAGCTGCTGGCTGGAAAAGTACTGCCTCATCTCATTCCCCTGAGTATTGAAAACAATCTTAATCTCAATCAGTTCAGTTCTTTCATTGCCGTCATAAAGGAGATGCTGAGCAGACTGGAGTCAGAGCACAGGACTAAGCTGGAGCAGCTTCACATGATGCAGGAGCAGCAGAGGTCTTTGGACATAGGAAATCAAATGAGCGCTCCTGAGGAGACAAACGTTGCACATACTGGAAGTCAGCAGATTGATAAGGTCTTTAACCACATTGGAGCAGACCTTCTAACTGGTGGCGAATCGGAAAATAAAGAAGATGGGCTGCAGAATAAACAGAAAAGAGCGTCACTTACACTTGAAGAAAAACAGAAACTAGCAAAAGAGCAGGAGCAGGCTCAGAAGCTGAAAAGCCAGCAGCCTCTCAAGCCCCAGGTCCACACTCCCATTGCGCCCATCAAACAGACGAACGGCTTGACAGACACGTTGATGGACAACATAACCTCGTTGAGCAGCCTTTCTGTTAGCACTCCCAAGCTTTCTGCTTCAAGTACCGTCACATCCGTTCCTTCCACGGGCCTCAGCATGATGTTCTCTACACCAATTGATAATACAAAGAGAAATTTGACAAATGGTCTAAATGCCAACATGGGCTTTCAGACTTCGGGGTTCAACATGCCGGTCAATCCAAACCACAACTTCTTCAGTGGTACGAGCACAGCTGGAGTGACCACCATGACTCTGGGAGCAGCCCCCACTCTGTCAAACTACAGTTCTTTGAGTGTTCCTCCTGCTGGTGCGAAGCAGGCTCAACAGTGACCACCTGATATGTCTGCCCTTAATAATCTCTTTGGCCCTCAGAAACCCAAAGTTAGCATGAACCAGCTATCCCAACAGAAACCGAATCAGTGGCTGAATCAGTTTGTACCTCCTCAAGGGTCCCCAGGTCTGGGCAGCACAGCCATGGGCACACAGGAGAGCCATGTCCTGACTTGTACAGACAGCAGACGAAGAACCCGGATACAACTTTCTCGATCACTGCCTCCATACTCGAGTTTGAATTCAAACTTCTGAAGTTGCAGCGTATATGAATTACATTTTCAAAAGGAGATTTGTAAAAAAAGATAATTAAACTATATTTAATGAGTAAACTTTTGAGATTTCTGCCATATTGTTTCAAGTATAATAAACTCTAAAAATAAGTGAGCCATTGGATACCAACAGATTGAATGTTAGCTTGCCACGATAGTCCAGCCTTGTTAGTTACGTCTACTGAAATTTAATTTTAATTCTTTTCTAGGAGTTCCAGAAACATTTTGTTTTGTTTGGATATTGTAGTGTCTGTAAATCAGTCACTGTTAGAAAAGAAGAAATCAATTCTAATAGGACACACCTCACTTTCTAGAACCTTTCTCTGATGTTTGTCTTTAATTTGCTGATTCTACCACAGAGCCTTATGCTACAACTGTCCTTTGTACTTTTAAAAATTATATTCTACTGTTATGTGATAACTAAAGAACTCTTAAACTGTGTATGTATTATAGTTGCTGCCATACAGTTTGTGGTTTTTAATTATTTGGAACCAGCAATCATTTAAAATAAATCATATAAAGTTTAGTGTGCTGATGCTAAGTTTATTAAATGGCTGGCTGTTCATTGAAAAAGTACACACATGTGCACATGACTTACGTACTGTGCAGTACTTGATGACAGAGTAGTTTCATGCCATTACCAGTGCTTTAGCATCCACTTAGCAAAAGCACACTTAGAGAAATGCGAGCCAGCACTCACACCTGGCACGTGGGTGGTGGCATGCCTGCTAAAAAAACTGGGTGGATACAAAGGATTCATTCAAGAAACGAAAAGGCATTTGTCGAATAATCACAACTTCACCTGACTTGTTTTAAACACTTTCTTTTGGGAAATGTTTTATATGGAATAAAATTTGTATTGAAGAACAAATAATAATAATAATAATAATAAAACTACACAAGTACTTAGAACGGTATGTTCATGAAAGGTTTTCAAGTTCTGTGGCGGCTTGTCTGTCGGGTTCTCCCCCCTTTAGGTACTTGTATATCACCCCCATCAAGAAGTGGAATGATGCAAGGGTTGGTCTTTGAGACCATCTTAGAAGTGAAACTTTGTCAATTCCTTCTAGGCTTAATTCTTAAGAGAATGAGCAGTTTCTGTCCCTTCTCCCAGAACTCCTGTTTTAAGAGATGTGAAATGCTGTCGAGGACCCTTTATTGCCTCCTGAAGGCCTCCAGTCTTTCTGCAAAGGAGCTGAGGAAGCATGTGAAGAGACCATCGGGATGCCTGGTGATGGCCTTGTTCTGCTGTCACAGCTTTTCCCTAGCCCAGCCACCCTGCTGAAATTAGCAGTTCAACCTGTATCTGAACCCTACAGGAAAATAGAGGCAGACTCCCAAATATCCGCAGCATTGAGGGAGGAATCAGCATTTTAATGTTGGATGACAACTGGCCTTGCCCCACTATCTATGACCCCTCCCCACTTCCTCAGTCCTGCTCACAAAACTATGACATAACTCCAGGGAAAAAGCCACTTCTTAGCCCTAATTCATAGTAAATATCTTCATCCTAAAGAAACAAGAGTGTAAGTGTTCACAAGGCCCATTGTTCCTTCTCTTTTCTCTGACCCTGACTCATTCCATGTTCAATAAGGAGTTTCCTGTCAGTCTTGTCCATAGGACACTGTGTTTTAGGTCTCCTTGCTCCACAAGCTATCAGATCAGATTTATGTACATGGGTTTTCTGATCTAAATAGGTAGCTGTCTGGTTTGAGCCAGGATAAAAGAAATCTCCATTTGGAGGAAAACTGGTTCTTTTAATAGGCCTCCAGCAGGAAAGCCGTATGAATTCTACTCACAGAATCAAGTGTATTGTGTGTTTATGTGCATGTGTATCCACAGGTAGATTTTAGGAGCCAAATCACATGTTGGCAAACATCCGCCATTCTTTCCATCACTTGACATTGCTCATAAAAGGAGTTCTTGCGTTAGAACACAGGGGGTTCAGAGTCTTGCAAGTGACCCTTCCAGTCTCTCCATCACATTCTCCATCTGCTTATCCAGTGATTGCCACATCACCAGAAGTTCATCATTACTTTTAAAACTGAATTTCTTGCTTTGCATATTGATTATTATTAGCTATATTCTCTCCCTCTCTCTCTCTCTCTCTCTCTCTCTCTCTCTCTCTCTCTCTCTTCCTATATACATATATACACACACACAAAATCCTAATTCCTATTCTATACCACTTTAGTATGAAATGCAGCATTTCAGCATTACTTGAGGAAAAATGTTAACTAAGTTTGATCTGGCTTCCTAGGAAATCAGAGTAACAATGCTGAAGCAAGGCGCTGACTCATCACTTCTCCTCGCACCACTAAGCAGCAGCACAAATTTCCATAAGCTCTCAAGAAATCACGCCATTCCTTTTACAGAAGCAGACCTGTTTAATGTGCTTTTAAAAATAAAAATGCAGTGCCTTTGTCCCTCCACACAGTCCCATTCAGAACTGGGGAAACATTTCTTGTGCAAGACAAGCTATGTTGAGGAATCTTGCAAGTCAAAATATTTGAGATGGTTTGTCACTTCCTTTGTATTTTTCATTTGAAATTGGAAAACACAATAACACAGACTCTGTGCACAGTGCTTCAGGACCTTAGTGGAATAAAGACTTTTCCCAGGGGAACTCAGGCAGAGTCATGGAGCAGGGAAAAGCACTGTCCACCTGCCTCCTTGAAAGTTGTAATTCATTTTCTGGTGATTTTTCCTCTGTTCTTCATTCATATGAATGCCGTCTAAAGGAGGGTGAGGTAATTTGATGCAGGTTTTATAATGGTGGACACTATAAATGTCTGAACCACTATAATGCAAGTTATTAACTATGATAAATGAAGCTAGCCTATCATTTATGTGAGAGGTTTTTTTGTACTTTTCATTTGGAAATAATTATGAATTCAAAGAACTTTGAAAAACTTTCCAAGTCCCTCAAATTGTCTACCCAGATTTACCAACACTCCTGGATTTTTAAATTTCCCATTGCTACTGTCCTTGTTTAAATACCAGAAAATAAGCATATTCTTAATAAACATGACAAACTTGCTCTCACGTTTGTCTTTAAAGGATGCAGGAAAACGGCCAATTATTAATTCGATTGCAAGTGCAATGATGCTAATGTAGGACGGGTGAGCACACTTGCTTCAGGCTGGCATGATATGGCGTGCGAGTTGGCATGCAGTGTTAAGTGAACATACGGCACACAGAAGCTGCTGTTTCCTCCGAGGAAGCAGCAACGGAAACGTCAGCTCCCACAGTACTGAAGACACACACCCTAGAACTCTCCAGAGCTGCTGAGGGCTGAGAGCATATGCCATTTCCCAGCCATGAGATTGGGAGATAACAATACTGGGGTGTCACACCAACAATTATGAGAACTGGAAGTCCATTTCCCCAAGAAGCAGAGGAAACATACCAGAAGTTTTCACTGAGGCCACTGGGTCTGTACAGAATAAGGTAATGTTTCATTAGATTTCTGTGACTGTGACCAAACACCTGAGATTAATAACCTTAAAAAAGAAACAGATGATTTGACTCCTGGTTTAGGAAGTTTTCATTCATGCTCACTTAACTCCATTGCTGTTTGTGCTGTGATGAAACAGATCTTCATGCCAGGGAGCACGTTATAGAGCAAAGCTGTTTATCATATGGAGACAGACAGACAGACAGGCAGGAAGACAGACAGGCAGGCAAGCAGAAAAGCGACAGAGTCAGATACAGACAGAGGGGAGAGAGACAAAGAGAGTGAGAACACCCTTCCAGGGTACACTCTCAATGATCAAATGACTTTTTCCAAGTAGGCTTCACTTCCTGAAGTCTTTACTTCTTCCCATAACCCACTATATTTTGAAGCCATCAACAAGTCAATCCACTGATGATGTCAGAGCTCCCATGATCTAGTTTTACCCCAAGGCCACACCACTGATCCTTGCTGCATCAGGCCCTGCACCTTCAACACAAGAGGCATTTCAGATGCAAACCACAACAGGCACCAAAACATAGGTAGTTTTATAAGGAAGAGACTTCCACCTGGGTAGACTTTAACCACTCAAGTGGTTCAACCCTGTCTCCAAACAAGTGTGTGCTCAGAGCCAGAAGGTAAGTGTCTCCTACATCTCAAAGTGGAGAGTACAGAAACATTCCAGGACTCGTTCAAACACTCAGCTTTTGGGGAATTTCACAATGTTTCATCATTAATCAACAAGACTCTCCTGAGGACAACAGTCTGCCCTCTGGAGATTCATCTACATTTATCCAAGTCTCTACTACTGAAGTTAAACCTGCTGTCTGCAGCAGGAAACGCAGTAGTAAAAGATGGAAGACACACATTTTTTTAACACTGTTACAGTTTTTTACTTACCTTTTCCTTAATCAAACTGTGTCAATGAGGAAGAAGGTCATGGTAGAAGTCTTTATCATTATTTGTATCTACTCAAAACATTTCTATTTACTTAAAAATATAATCTTACAATCTGTGACTAATTATTTCCATTCAAGAGTCTTTATCAAGTAGAGGGACTGACTAAATATTCCTTTACCTTTCAATGTATTTTTTCACTTAAATGAACAGTTTTGATTTATTTGATAGAGTAGTGACTTGGTAGGGAATGGGAAAAGAGGATCTATGGGTCTGAGTGCACCCCCAAATAAAAACTTCTTGCACCAACCACTTGGAAGAGCTCACCACATAGCACCCACTGAAAGAAGACAGTTTCCATTCATTTTCTCCTTTCCCCACTGAAAGAAATTCCCACGCTGAGAATGCTGAGCTGTCACCTTCTGTAAGGACTTTGCTTCTGGCCACTTACAACTACATGGACCAGCATACCACACTGTCAGATAGCATGGGATGTCTACCGCCCAAAGTGGACAACACCCAAATAGTTACAATGGCTGGAAAGCTGGGTTTCTTTTGTCTCTCTCTAGGCAATCCTGTGTTTGTTTTTTATTATATTTTCCTGTGATTGATCTCACTAGTGACTGTCTCTGTGTGATTTACTGTTTATGTTGTTTTGTTTTCAGAGAGGAAGAAGCCTCATCAGGCATAACATGATGCCATTAGACTTGTGGTGTCTCACCTGCCTCTCTAGAGGGGTCATCTCTGCAAGTGCTACACACAATAGACACCATCACTACACGGCAGGTAAGCAAGGCTTGGCAGAGATCCTTTAAGACCCCATACTCTGCTAAGAGCCTAAATTCTCCTGTAATTATGCTATGGAGAAGTGTGTATATGAGAGCAGGAGGGTGGCAGAGAGTGGCATCTAAGTGATACAGACAAACTGGAGAGGCAAAGTCAGAAATGTGAGCAGGGATACAGTGTACCCATCTGGCAAATGGATCAAACACACCTGTCCAACTTCAAAAAACAAAGAAAGCAATTAAAGGGATTGCAAACATACTTCTGAAGAGGAGATATAAACAGTAAACATAGAAGTAAGTGCTCTAAAGAAAAACTGCCTATGTCTTTGTGACCTGGATGAAAATGTTAAAAATCTCCTTCTTTCTTCCTCCCTTACTTCCTCCTTCCCTCCCCTCCTTCCCTCCCTCCCTCCGACCCTCCCTGACACTCTTTTCTTTTTGTTACTTAAGTTTGAACTCAAGACTCCAATGGTGCTGCACAATGTCCTGCTGTAGGGGTGAGACCACAACTCCCCAATATCCTACCACTGAAATGAAGCCTCAGCGTATTGATACAGTCTTGAACTTTCATATCTTCTTGCCTCACCTCCCAGTTGACCAGAATGACCAGTTAGCAGCTTATATTTCAGTTTAATATAATTTATCATCAAGTAACTACTATGTACCAGTAACTGATCAACAAAAATGTTCAACATTTACTTAGGATAAAATATGATTTTGTTGCTCTTTTTTCATATAGCCTTCATTTTCCCCCTTATCCAAATGCTTATGGTGTTTGTAAGTCACAAATGCTTGTGTCTTTGGTGTTCTATAACTTTTTTATTTATTTAAGTCTCATCATCTTTGTTGTTAGGTTACTCAGGGGCAGAAATGGTCTCATGTTTCACCTGTGCTTTTAGCCTGGTGCTAGATGATAAAGTATTCATATAATAAATATGTAGTGACTCAATGACTTATTAAGACAAGTCTTTGAATAGCAGTTATTTGATAAATTGTATTGGTTAAGATCAGGTGAAATAGTAAAAGTAACAAAATATCTAAAATTTGCATTAATTTACTGTATTCATTTGGGTGTTGTTATGGTTGAGATATAAAATACACTCCCATCCAGAAGGCTTATGGGTTAAAGGTTCAGTCCCCAACACAATATTTAGAGATGGGGTTTGATTGGAGGAAGCTGGTCTCTAGGGGCATGCCTTTGGATGTCTTCCTTTTGCTCTATCTTCCTGCTTCCCAGGTGCCTCCTTCATCATGTGCACCCCAGGACAGTGACACTTGGACTTTATCATGTCACCCCAGGACTATGATGCTTGAACCCATTGCAGTCTCAATGTCATGGAGTCAAAAATTCACTGAATGAGTGTGTCAAAATAAAGCATTCCCCTTTTACATTGATTTGCTCAAGTATTTTTGTCACAATAGAAAAGTGAGTGTTAACTTCAGCTAACTCAAACTCAGCCAACAAAAGTGTTAAGAAGCAGCATTTCTCTCCTCTATAGGAAAGGCCAGAGTTAAGCAGTATTATGAATTGCCCAGCTACTCACTTCCCCATGGCATGCTACATTTGATTCAGACCTGCAGAGCATCTGCAAATAAACAGAGATGATTTCCTTTCTGTTACTCAGGAAAGGCTTGTCACATGCTTTCTAACTTGGATGCATTACTGCCCATGACCCAGAAGGTAGAAACCCACAGTTGTGAGGGTGGCAACGTGACTGCCTAGACTCCTTTAGGATGGACTAAGGAAGGACAGAGGTAATTGGGACTAACACTTATCCTAACCAGGTATTTGTTGTTATTTGTTTCTTGCAAATTCATGTTTTGCCCACATCTCTAAAACATGACACTACGCTCCTTGCCATATCTGGGATTTCTCTGCTGTCATGCTTATCAAGTTTGTCCTTCCTTGTTTTCAACAAACTTTCAGACTCCTCTTTGCATTCACTAATATAACTGGGATTGTACTTCTAGTGACTTGATTATCCAGTTCTCACCAAGATCATGTTAGAATTGCTTAAAGCCTGAATGAATTCATGATACTTCTCATCCCACAAACCACAATTTTAAAGGGTTTTTGGCTGTCCTTTGATTCACAGTTCGTTCTGATGCATCCATACTTAGTAGATCTTTGAAAAATCAAAGACAATGGATAGTGTCACCTATAAACACCAGGTTGTGGATGGATACCTGGACTTCTGAACTTTAGCATCCTTTACTGTTATTCAGTCAATTCTCCAAAACTCAGTATATAGTGTTTTCAATATTTTTATCTATGTGGCTTGCTTTTCAGGGACAATCTTTTTTTTTTTTTGGATTTTACGAGACAGGGTTTCTCTGTATTGTTTTCGAGGCTGTCAGTCCAGCCCAGCCTCGAACTCACAGAGATCCACCTGCCTCTGCCTCCCGAGTGTTGGGATTAAAAGCCAGAGACAATCTTATAAACAAACATTTAAAGCAAATCCTTCCACAGTGCTGTTCTTCATGGCTCTCTATACATGGAAGTCATTTCTTTTCAACTCAAAGGTCTTAAAATGTCACAGAGCATAATTACACTAGGGAGACTCAGCTTCACTGCCCCACCATCCCCCAAGTCCTATAGTAGTCAGTCAGACTTCTCAGTGATTGTTTATTTCCAGCCAATGCATATGTGAGTTTTGGGCTTAGTCTCAGATGCACTGTGTCCCTATTCTATTCCTACTTTTCCTCCCAAGTCTTCAATGAGAATTAATGTAAGAACCATGGCCATTCGAAGTATTCTGTATGACTAGTTCTTAGATACTGATACCCCTGTAGTTTACTTGGTAAATATGATGACAGTATATCATGACCTTCAGAATATAAGCAATGTTTCCTGGAAAGTGTTTCAGAGGTCATCTAGACCCAGTCTCAGCCAAATCAACACCTGAAGCATATAGAACAGATGGCTGTCTGGCCCAAAGGCGTCCAGCCAAACTAAATTCCAAAGCCAAAATTTACCAATTTTATTAACAAGAGACCACTTTTAAAAATTGTAACTAAGCCATTTTTGAAGCTATGTGACTATTTGCTTATGACTCCAAAGACCTACTAACACAACTCTAAAATGTGATGTATACCCCCAAAGATCATGAGCATCCAGTGATGGTTTTGTAGAACTACACTAGCAAAATTTGGAAGAGACTATAATATAGGGAATAACTGGACTCAAAAGTTTAAATATGTATATAAATTATATACAAATAGATAGATATATAGGTATATAGATAGGAGATAGATAGATAGATAGATAGATAGATAGATAGATAGATAGATAGATTTAAAAATAGTACATATAGTTTGGAGGGAGACTTGTTGGAAACATCTCTGGGGGATTGAAGTGGAGGGGAGGGTGTTGGAATGATCAAGATACACTATATACACACACAATATATATGTACATATATATACATATATATGAAATTATCAAAGAAAAAATAAGGTTAACCCAAAAATAATTTAAGTGATATCTCAGGATGTATTTTAGTGGTAGAGAGAAGTTTTCTAGCATGTAAAATCCTGAGACTTGACCCTCCAGCACATATGTGCATGCACTCACACACACACTCACACACACACACACACATGCTCACATACACATTCACACATACACTCACATATACTCTTACACACACAAACACACACATACTCATACTTGAGAAAGCAGATATTTTGCTTTTAAAGGACACCTCTAAACATTACATCTTAGTTCTTATACTTTTTGAGACAGTAGAGCAAGTAATTTTAGAAATGAGGAAGACACTTTCTAGTAAGTGTGTGAGCTGTTAAGTATGTAACCTGTAGTAGGCAGAGAGGATGTTTTTCAGAGTTTCTCCTCAGATTTCCTGGAGTTACACAAAGTTCCTTTTACTTTTTGTTGTTGTTATTTGCCTGTTTGTTTTGAGACAGGGTCTTTCAATGTAGTCCTGGTCATCCTGAAACTTGATGTATAGATCAGACTAGACTCAAACTCACAGAAATTCTGCCTTTGCCTTCTTGGTGCTGAGATTAAAGGTGTGCACCACCATGCTCAGCTCCCTTACTTTTTGGTAGAGCTTAATTTCAGATCTTGTATGTGTTCAGGTTACTCGCAATCAATATTGGATAGAAATTGAAATAAACTTACTGCAGTCCTGCAAGGGTTCTCCCAGCACAGAGAATGAAGAGACAAGATAAAGAATTATGTAAATCCAAGCTCACTATGCCCTACCTAGCAGAGGGGTTAAAAATGGCTTAGTCAAGTGTCAATCAGCTACATGCTTTTGATGATTAGGTAATCTGGAAACTGATTTAGAATATAACATAGAATTATGAAAAGATTGTAATTGGGTAGCAGTATACGTCTGCATTTTCTAAAATTCTTATGCTGAAACAGGTGGAAAAAACAAAACAATGAAAACCACCATCAAAATGGAAAAACAAAATTCCTATTAACCTCAAAATAAAAAAAGGAGAAGACTAAAACACTAAAAGCCACTGTGTGTGTGTGTGTGTGTGTGTGTGTGTGTGTGTGTGTGTGTAATATCAGAGGGAAGACAGAATGCAACAATATTATATTTAGTAACCTCATATGAAGATGATCTCAGAACAGCAAATGTCTTCTAGAAAATGCATGAATCATACTGAGAAGGGTCAACCCAGTATGGAAATAGGTGAACACATAGAACCAGCCCACAAGTCAGGCACTTCTGACTTGGGATCTTATACATTCCCCCAAACACTTCATTATATTTAGAATACACAACTAAAAACAGAAAAAAGAAAAGGACAGGGACACCTAAGATGAAGAAATATGAAAAGTTGAATAAACCACCAAGGGAAACCAAGTTAGGATATGTCAGAGAAGCATGGGAGTTAAACATCCCATGGTTTCAGGCAAGCAAGATTCACATAAATAAGGCAAAAGCAAGGACAAGGGTCTAGACTAATGGATATTTCACCAGAGAATACAAAGTAGAGTAAATCCCCTAAAACAACATATGACCTTTACAAAGATAAAATGGTAGCATGCTTTCAAAATAAGCTCTTATGATATAGCAGAAGGATACAAGCCATGTAACAGTAAAAATAAACATAAAAAAGGAATTTGACTTTTGACATAAACATCAAAAGTCTGGATCCCCAGCACACACAAAAATGGAGGCAAATAGAGGTCTGCATGTAATTTCAGCATTGGGGAGGCAGAGATGGGATCCCAGAGTAAACTGGCTACCTAGACCAGCCAGTTAAGTGATCTCTAGGTTCAACTGATCATGCCTCAAATATATAAGGAGAAGAGAGATGAAGAAAAACACCTAATGTCAAGTTCTGACCTCCAAATGCATCCCCACAAATGCACCCATGCATATGCAAATAACCATGCAAGCACAGGACATTCATACAGACACATCTGTGTTGGCATGCACTCACACACACACAAATTAAGAAGAAGCAAGAGAGTAAAGGAAGGAAAAATTCCAATATCTACTGCCACTTTCCCTATTAGAGGGAGCACTGAACTATATGTGAATAATACTCAAAGTCAACCAAGAAAACACTGAGGGGTACAAGAGGCATTTCCTGCCTCTCAATATATTTCATATAGAAGATAAATTCCCAAAGTCATCAAAAAATGAAAAAATAGCAAAAAGGCATAACTAAAATATTAAGAGAAAAAACTGAGTTATAAAAATATTTGATTATTCCAAAGTAAGGCAAAGCAGGAGAAATAGCAACAGAGGTGCATTTAAAACAAATAGCAAGATTACAGAAATAAACGAACTACCTCAATGATTACATTAAAGCACATTAACTAAGCATTCCAAATCGAAGACATATATATATATATATAGCCTCTGGAGTGCTGGGATTAAAGGTGTGCATCACCACTGCCCAGCTAGAGTAGTTCTTAATTGTTCTCCTCATAATAAAGAAAAGTGACACTGTGTGTTAATCACTGTGACAATGTAACCTACTAGTTGAAATGTTTATTTTGGCTTATAGTTTCCAAGGTTTCAGTGTATTGTGAAGAAAGGTGAGCTGGAGGAAGCCACTCACTGCATGTTGGCTTGGAAGCAAAGAGGGAGCAGGACATAGCTACCAGTATGGTTTTCCAGGGATCTCTCCTGAAGGCAAGGATGTAATTATTTCACTAGACCCAAGATAAATGATAAACGAGTGCTTGTTGGGGAACAATTACACAGAAAAATACAATCATGGAGTGTTTCTGTGCCCCTCCTACCGGATTGGCTGACTCACCAGAAAGCCAGCACCAAGGAAAGCCAAGCCTCAAGCTTCCCTCTTTCAGGTTCCATCGGCCTGAGGCCACACCCAAGGGCAGTGTGGCCACCATTACAAGTTCACTGCAAGGCCTTTACATTCTCCCAAAGACCCCTTCCTTCTACTAGACCCCCCTTCCTAAACAGTCTACCATCCCCTAATAACTACACAGGTGACCAAACCCTTAACATATAGGTTTTTGGGGGACTCTTAAGATCCAGACCACAGTATAATGTAGTCATGGGTATGTCAACCATCTTGACTCAATGTAATCGTGCCACAATGCACAGATAGATCAAAACATCTGGTCACACACTTTTAATCTATGCAGATTTTATTTACATGTACATATCAAAAAAGAACACTCTTTTAAATAGACTGTATTCCACTAAAATGGAGGCCTAAAACATTGTTTCGTTTTCCAGATCATTTCACTGCCAATTTTAGTTATAGCGTTTTTTTTCTTCTTTCTATTAGGTATACAAATCAAAATGACTTCCCAAGTCTCATGGAGAATAATGCTCTCCTTTCTCTCTCTTTCATATTTCATGTTTAAATTACCTTCAGGATGAACCCACACAACAGAGGTGTGTAAAAGTTAGGTCTGCCTCAGTGGAATGTCCCCAGCAACTCAAAGGTAATGACCCAGTTCATCTATGCTAGAATATTAGAAATGCCATCTTCACCTTGGCCTTCACAGATGGCAGGAGATGTGTGTGGCCAGGACTCAGAGAATGTAGCACAAGGGCTTATCAAAGTATATTTGGTAACTCATGGGTGAAGAAGTAAGTATATGTGAGAGCTTAACAGTACCAAGGAAACAGGGACCCTGGGCAGAGGAAACAAATGATGTCATCCGTATTAGTCCACTACAGAGCTCTCACTCTCTAAATGGTTTTGTTTGTTTTGACGTTGCTGTTATTGTGTTTGTTTGAGACAGGGCCTCTTCATTACATAGCTGCCCTGGAACTAAATATGTAGTTCAGAACTGGCAGGAGATCTCAGGAAGCCTCTGCTTCCTGTTTGCTGGGATTAAAGGTATGCCCTACCATGCCAGACTCCTTTAAATATTTTTTGAGTTGGGCAAAGTGGTGCACACCTATAACCCCAGCACTCAGGAGGAGGGCAAAGTGAATCTCAAGTTTAAAAGTAGTCTGTACTACTTAGTGAGACCCTCTCTCAAAGTAAAAATCTTATGGAGATAAATACTTAACACACGGGAATTTGCTTCTTATGAGGTTCTTTGGAGGTTACTTGTAAAATGACTTTGTAAAAGTTTTTCAGTAACTATTTACATGAAATGAATACAGAACTTTTCTCAACCCAGGATATTTCTAGTTTTTTTGTCTGACTTGTATATCTTAGAATGCTTGCTGAGATCATATGATAACAAACATGGAAATGCTATCCAGAGAGTCAGGCAGGGGCAGTTTGGTGGTTACTATGATTTGCAAGGATTGGTCAAACTCAGCACCACACAGGCAATAATTTATATCTTATAGTACCACCTGCTTTGTTTTTATTTTATTTTATTGGCTTTTAACCAACAAAATAATAATAGGTAACCATGTAAAGATCAAACGAAACAGTGTATGTAAGATACCTAGCATGGATAAAGTAGGTTAAAAGTCAACTATTGGGTTTTATAACAGTGCTAGAAACATAAGCAAACAGGAAGGTGAGGCCAAGAATCACTGCCTCGAGTTATTACTTAAAAGGGAAAAACAATTAATTCTTTGTGTCTACAATACTTTTTCATATTTATTACTTCTTAACTATCTGCACCTTCCTCCATGATTTAAAACAAAAATCATTAGGTAGAAACTATTTTAAATTTCTGTAAATTTCTGATTTCAGGTATTATTAAATGAATGGGATTTTAACACATCAGAATCTTTTTTTTTGGTTTTTATGAGACAGGGTTTCTGTGTATTGTTTTGGAGGCTGTCGGTCCAGCCCGGCCTCGAATTCACAGAGATTTGCCTGCCTCTGCCTCCCGAGTGCTGGGATTAAAGGCTTGCACCACCACCGCCCGACCACATCAGAATCTTGAATTGTATAAAAATATAACACGCTCCTCTCTCTGAAACCTAACTTTTAAGAACCCCTCGGGCTTGAAACTGACTGTATAACCTCCTTCTCCATGTCTGTTTATCTTATGGAAAATAATTTTTTAAAAACTACAAACTGAGAAAATTAAGTGAGAAAAAATTATAAAATAATCAATGCAATGCTATCATGTAATAACAGCTATTCAAATGTTAACGGTGTTTAAATAATATATATATGTATATATATACACATACATATATGTGTGTGTGTGTGTGTGTGTGTGTGTGTGTACATACATCAACATTATTTCTTCCCAGAAAAGGTCACATATTTTAAAGGGTTCTTTAAGTTTTCATTAATAAGTTGTTATATATCACCCATAAATCAATTGATTTAATAAAAACATTTGAAATAAAAACATATTTAATAAAAGTATATGAAACTCAACATATTTCAGCATTGTGTTATCCCCTGAGGAAGAACAAATGCAGAGACCACTACTGACAGTATGATAATGGATATGCCTATGACATACTCTGGACTCTAGAAGTTTCTGTTTTAGCTTTTACTTTTAGGCCTGAGGGTAATTTATGGTGAGAACGAAACTACCACACTAAACCAGAGCATTCTTGTTGGCTCTGTAGAAGCAAAAGGAACTGAAGAACTCACTGAGAGTACTCTTGATGGGTATGAAAATGTTTCATGCCCCATTATGGATTATGACAAGTTGCAAAGGACCAGATTTTCTGTGATGGACATAAAATAGATAAGCAGAAATGTGTCCTTCTTGAAAGATGTCTGTAAAGTCTGCAACAATTAATCTTGCTAGAGTGAGTCAGCTGAGGTGGATCTGCATGGGCCATTCATCAAGCACCACCAATCCATCATGCAGAATCTGTCACACAGCAGGGAGGGCCTGCCACTCCTGCCTGGTGCCTGGATTCCTGGGATTCTGTCTAAGGCAGAGAGGACCTGGGGATGTTATTTATGTTTGTCTGAAAAGGGAGAATCTGAAGCTATTCATACTTGATGCTATTGATTTTAATGAAGATGTCAAAAAAAAAAACCTACACCTTACCCTGACATGTAGCTCATCTGTTTTAGTGAAGGAAAGTCTGAAGTGCACACTTTCCCATTTAAAAGTCTAGTCTATGGGGCCTCTGGTAGTGGATCAGTATTTATCCCTAATACACGAATGGACTTTGGGAGCCCACTCCACCTAGAGGGATACTCTCTCAGCCTAGACACACGAGGGAGTGTCTAAGCCCTGCTCCAAATGATATGACAGACTTTGAAGATCCCCCATGGAAGGCCTCAACCTCGCTGCGAAGCAGAAACGGGATGGGATAGGGGATGGATGGGGGTAGGGGAGGAGGAGAGGTAGAGGTAACTGGGATCGACACATAAAAGAAGTTTGTTTCTAATTTAAATTTTAAAATAATTCTAGCTATCACAGGCCATGCTCACCCCATGGCACATTGTGAATACCATTCATAAAAATAAAATGAAATAAAATAAAAACTGAGACACCTACACCTACTGCTGTATTTTGCCAACCCCATTCTTAAAACTATTTCCTCATTCCTCATTTTCCCAGATGATTCTGTAGCCAGACTTTCACTGTCCTCCAAAAATCGCTTACATAAAGATGACCATGGGTATCTCTTGCCATTGTAAACAAGCAAACTTTATGTAATTTCTCTTTAAGAAAAAACATATCCTCCTGTCTTATAGCCATTCCCTCCAACTGATTTTTAAAGATTAGATGTTAACTTGTTCTGGAACTCAGCTTTGTTTTTCGATCCTTCTACCCTGGGTAATCTCTCCCTGCCCAATGACTTTTAATAGCATCAATGTAACAGAGGCCACAATATATAACCCATCCTGATGTCATTTGTTTTTTATTTATCTTATTTTATGCAAGACAGAAAGGAGGTGGATCTGGAGGAGAGTGGAGGGGAGATGGGAAGGAATTGGGAGGGATAGGGAGAGGAAAATATTATCAATTTATCAATAAAAGATAAAAATTCAACTTCTCCATCAGAGCACTCTGAGTTCTCAATGAACCTCTGCTCTGATGGAGAAGCCAAGACCTTCTTGTAGTCTTTATGCAACAGTACTCATTAATTAAATAAAACAATACAAGGTAAGTAGTTAACTCTCTGTTTAGCACATGGTGTGATCATTAGAGTATGATTGCAAGCTGTGTTGGGAACAGAAATAATCAGATTCAGCTGGTGAATTTAACCATATTTTCAAAGTTCTAAATAAGTTTTGTTAGTTACTTTTCATAGAGTTGTTACTTTTTTTCCTGAAGTCAACTAAATTTTTCTGCTCATAGAAAAATGAGCTTACATACATAATTACATTTTAAAAATTTTAATTGATGATATTTTGGACTATTTCTAGTTTTAAAAATTGTTCAAATCATTTATTTGAGAGCTGTACTAGAATTCTTAAATGGAGTCATAACATTTTATAAACTTGGAAACATCAGAGGGCTACAAACATGACAATTATCCCAATTTCAAGCACATTGAATACCATTTTACTAAGAGACAAATAAAAAATATTAAGTGGAAAAGACAGTAGGTAAATTGCTATACTGATGTTCGTGACTTAACACTATTGAAAGTGGGTCAATGAGACTGATCTGGTCCAAGGCAGAGCATCGAAGTTGTCCCCTTGAGAACACAACAAAGCACACAAAACAAAGTGGTGGACAGCACAGAGCTGAAGTTTGCTCTCAATATGACAGTGACAACAGGAAAACACAGCAAGAGGGTATGGAAGGCTGAATTGCTTCCAAATCCTCTCTCTTCCAAACCTCATCTACCCACATGTATAAAAGAAGGGTATGATTCCCAAAGATTCCTTTTTTGTTTGTTTGTTTAAATGTCTCCTTTGTGACAGTGGTAATCTTAATAGAATTAAAAGAATGAATTGTCATTTCCATATTTTTCATCTTCTTTGAAACTGCCCAAGGTGACAATAACCATCAAGTCAGGCTTTTCCCTAAAAGACATGAAAGTCAATGGGATTCCAGAGGTGTCATAGTGAAGAGCATCCCTGCTGGTGGTCCACACTGTTCTTGAGCATCCCTGCTGGTGGTCCAAACTCTTCTTCTTGAACATCGCTGCTTTTGGTCCACACTCTTGTTCTTAAGCATCCCTGCTGTAGTCAATGTTACTATTCTTGAGCATCCCTGCTGGTGGTCCAAACTCTTCTTCTTGAGCATCGCTGCTTTTGGTCCACACTCTTGCTCTTGAGCATCGCTGCTGGTGGTCCACACTCTTGTTCTTAAGCATCCCTGTTGTAGTCAATGTTCCTATTCTTGAGCATCCCTGCTGGTGGTCCACTTATCCAAGTTATAGTTCATATCTGAGGCTAACAACTGAACCAAAACTTGTACTATTATCTACTAACTTATTTGAAATAAAATGTATAATACATACAAAACTTATTTCAAATCTCACACAGGATATTATAATTGAATGAGATAGTAAATACAATAATTTGTGAAGGGAAAGTTTGATATAGAGACTGTAGATAAACAGTGGAGGACTAAGGAGAATGTGTAACACTATGCTGAAAGAGAATACTCAGTAAAGAAATAAAGTTGGGGTCAGGGCCTCTCTATGTCTGGAATTCAAACTTCACTAGAGAAAGGATTGGAAGCCACTGGTTGGCAAAGATGTATGTCTAAGGGTTTCCCCAAGCCAAACTGATTGAAGGTTGTTGTATAAACAGAGACCCCTCCAGAGCACAGAGCTAAAACTGGTGAAAGGCTTTGCAGTCCAAACTGGAAAGCCACAAAGACCCTTCCTCAGTGTGGGTGGTCTGAGACGCAGGTAGGTGACCACAGTAGGAAGTAATAAACAGGAAATGCCTGGGACTGGGTTCCTGTGAGCCTTCCTTCTACCATGTTAGCATATCTGCTGTTCATGACTTGTTTGGGCAGCAGGGTCAACCCTAGACACTTGAGGAGGGTTGAGAGTGGGAGAAATGTTCTTCCTCAGAGAAAAGTCCCAAGGTTGGTTATCTAATACCAAGTGCTCATCCCTGTGATCGTATACCTACAGGAAACATTTTATGGACCAAGAAGAGTGTTTTAATGTATTTAGGTGTGTGTGTGTGTGTGTGTGTGTGTGTGTGTGTGTGTGGGCACGCACGCACACGCACATTTGTGTGACATTAAAAAAAAAAGAGGCCATGAATTTGAGAGAGAACAAGGGGTTGGAGGGAGGAAAAGGAAGGGAGAAAATATAATTATGTTATAATTCACAAGAAATAATTACCCAAAAACCCACAAAATATCTTAAATGCACAGAATTAAATAGAAAAAAATTAAAAACAAGAAAATGCCCCCTTATGGGACAGGACCACAATTGTGAAGCCCTGTGATGTAGGACTTATAAAAAATCCTGGGACTGTGCTCACAGGAGTTCCAGAATACTTGACAGAAAGCCATCCACAGAGTTGCTACTGAGGCTTGATGGGTACAAGTACCATTAGATGCCTCCCATATGCGCTGCTGGCAGCCCTTCCTCAGGGCTGAGGAGAAACATCTGGAGGCAACATTGGAACCATGAAGAAATACCCTCTTTATCCTACAGTGACCCCTACTGATACAGCATAACATCATGTCAACTTCAAACAAAAGTGTTTCTGGGCCTATTTCTACTAGTGCACAGCTTGTAATAATGCATGGATTAGGACCTAACAGACCCAAATGTGGTCACCACCTTCGGTTACTCAGTTTCCACAGTCACCCTTCAAACATGTCTGAACTTTTGTACTACAACAAAAGTGACTTTGAACACAGACTTCACAAAACTTAGCTATCCTGCTTGAAAGTAATGAAATCCTTACCCCATTCCTAAAGCAGAGAAAGCCCCAGCAGCCATGAATCTGCTCCTGGATAGGTTAACTGTTCTTCAAGTTCTGTCACAATTCCATAGAAGACTAAAGACTAAGTTAGGGAGGTAAACTCCACCAGTTAGTACCAAAACGGAAAGGGAAAAAATTGGGAAAAAAAAGTTAATACATTCCAGGGTTTCAAGCTGCATGTTTGGAAAATATACTATGGCTCTTATTTATTTGTTTGACTACTAGCCTGTGGCTTACCTGGGTGGCTTGCTGTTTCCAATATCTGTATGTCTGGCTGATAGTTAGGACCTCTGCTGGCTTATGATTCTTCATCTGGTAGAGTAAACCAAATTTTCACCCCTGCTCCAAAATATCTCAGTCCTTAGTCAGCTGCCTTAGCTGCCATTGCTGCAGCTGAGTTTTCAGATGATTATCTATGTGGCAGGAAAACATTGGCACATCTCAGAGAAGTCACTGGATTTCAGACATTTTTTTTCCTTCTCCTTATTGTCAGTTTCTCCTCAATCACTAGAATCGGTCACTTTAACCAGACATGGGCTTCTTGCTTCCCTTTGACATGTTTTCCTTCCAGTAATATAAGAAGTCGACAGAGGTTTGGTGGAAGTCTTATAGTCCACCAGAGTGGGGTCATTTCTGTACCAACTCAGGTAGCCATAGGACCTATGTCATTTGCCTTGGTGTCTGAGATCCACAAGCAAGCAGAGCTTGCAGTTTCAGTGACAGGAGGCAGAGGTTCTGAGCTGGACTCCTGTGTGTTATTTTGAGAACTACCCCTTCCTAACTCTTATTCCTAGATACATAGATTCCTAGCCAGCCATGCTTCTTTTCACTTGGACCAGCCTACTTCTGAGTGATGAGTAATGGGGTGACAATAATTGTCCAGTACAAAACATGCCATTTTATCTTCCTAATTATTTCTTAATATATTTTTACCTTAGCAAATACTCCTTTTTATTTTATGTATGTTTTTATTTAAATTAGAAACATGCATGCTTCAAATGTCAATCCCGGCTCCCCCCTTCTCCCTTTACCAGCCCCACCCTCAGCCCCCTACCCCCAGCCCAATCCCTACATCATTCCCCAGGGAAGATAAGGCCCTTCTTGGGGGGATACTCTGGTTTCTCTTCAGATCATATAAATCTTTTGCCTTTCTTAATATATTTTTTAAATTTGTGTGTTTGAACTTTCTCCTGTCTGTGTATATGTGCACCACATGCATGCTTGGTGCCTGTGGAAGTCAGAAGAGAACACTGGATTCCAGGAACTGGAATCATGAACGGTTGTGAGCCACCACATGGGTGCTGAGAACCTCTGCAAGAGCAACAAGTCCTCTCAACCAGAATTATTTCCATAGCCCCTTATTTTCCTAATCATAATGATAGATGCCCTGGTAGTCCTTAACATGTAAAAGAATTAGCTTCACTGGCTTATCCTTTCAAACTTACTCCTGGTCTTCCTATTGCCAGTCTCTTGACCCTTGGTTCTTGGTCATTTAGCTAGACACTTAACAACTGCACATTAATATAGATCTGCACCTCTACCTATCTTTGCTCAATATGTAGTAGATACTCAAAGCAATTATGTTAGAATGATGTCAGTGATGCATGCAAATTGAATCTCTACAAAATGAATAATATTCCATAGTCAATCCGGCAATAAGGCTCATGATTCACCCTGAACCCCAGACCTGTCTACTTGCAGGATTGGGTCCTAACATCATTTACTGTAACCTTCAGCTTAATATTAACTCTCTCTCAGTCCCCAGAGCAATTTCTGGACTTACTCATTCCTCTATGACTCCTACCATGGGAAAAATTCAACATTTTTAATGTTAGTTTTAAGTTAGCCATGTCTCTAAGTTAACCAGTTCACACCATGGGACAGATTGTATGAATCTTAACTGATGACCAAATAACCAGCTAACACAGTAAAAAAATACAACATTTGTGTCCACAGTATGAACCCTGACCAAGGGAGACAGAGGAGACATGTAAGATCTGAAAAGCAACGCAATGCATTTCTTCCTGTGCTGCTGATCCCAAGGCACAGGGCCTCCAGACATTCTCTCTCTCTCTCTCTCTCTCTCTCTCTCTCTCTCTCTCTCTCTCTCTCTCTCTCTCTCTCTCTCTCTCTCTCTCTCTCTCTCCCTCTCCATTTCCCATCTCCTTCTCCGTCTCTTTGTTTTTCTCTCTCGTGGGTGAGTGGGTGGGTGTGTGGGTGGGTGTGTGGGTGTGGTACACCTGGAGTCCACTAGTTTTATGAACATGGGATTTATCCACAAAAGTATTAGCATATAATCATTGCCTCCAGCCCTGCTATCTAGGCAACCTGTGCTAATTTATGCCATATGTACTCACTGATATTTTGAAGGGAAACTGTGATACATCACGTGTACCTTTCTTAACACCCTTCCTGTGTTTCCTCTGGCTTTTAATATTGAATTTCCGTAATTAGTCTTGTTTAGTGTGTGGCAACCCAGGTTGTACTTTGTGTTTTCAGCCCATAATTAATTTTAAATGTTAAGCTGTAGTAATTTATAAATTTTTGCCAAAAGAAAAAAGTCACAAGAAAATCTAAATTAAATCATATGGAATTTTTAAACCCAGCAACTGACTTTTAATGGTCAAAGTGTGTGTTTTTTGTAGCATTTAGCAACTGCTCTTCCCCATTACTCCCAAGCGAGTGGCTAAGCACTATGTTGAATGGTTGCTTCATTTGGTCAATGAATGGAAAACCAGATGCCAAGGTGGAAAAGATGAGTCCTTTTAGTGGTGGTTAGACCCACTGTCTGTTTGGCATATTCCTGATGAAGCTTTGAGGTTGCCTAGGATATAAACTTCAAAAATGGCATCCTGTAACCCTTCTAAAAGGTGTTTTCTGTATGCAACAGCCAAGTATATATTAAATTAGCCATAGAGTCTCTCTTCTGCATAAGCAAGGTCAATAGATTTGTAGAAGTGTAGATGTAAGACATACAGTGAGTAATACAAATTATAGGCTCAAAAGAATCACAGATAATCACAAGTATTTTACCTACTCTTGAGGCTTAGAAATAAAGGTACAATCAGGCATGGTGGTGCACTCCTATAATCCTGTGGAAGAGTGGCATGAATCAAGCCTGGTATATACAGCAAGTTTAAGTTCTGCTAGAGCTACATAAGACCATGTCTTAAAAATACAGGGAGAAGAGGAAGAGAAGGAAGAAGGGAGTGACGTGGGAAGAGGAAGGAAGAGGAGGGAGGGGAGTACAAGTGGAAGGAGAAGCAGCAAGCAAGCGACAGAAGTTTGCGTTTAAAGACTATATTCTGGGAGTCTTTCTTACAGTACTTAGACCAAAGTTTTGACACCAATCTTCAATAATGATATATTTGCCCATGGTGATGCTAATACATAGCAGATGAATAGAAATAAGAATAACACAATCCTAGCTACAATATATTATAAAATATAGTCATAATGAAGATTATTTACTTCTATAAAAGAGAGTTGGCATTAGCATTTTATCACTAAATTTATACTTAAAATGGGTCAGGTCAGTTGAGCATAACAGTTCACACTTGTCATGCCAGCACTCAGAAACTGAGGCAGGGGGGTTGCTGTAAGTTTAAGAGCAGCCTGAGTTGCAAGGTGAGTCATCCCAGGCCAGCTTGGGCTACAGTGTAAGATCCTGTGGCAAAGTCAACCAATCTAAATTTGTAAATGTGTGGTTTGTGTTATATTCACACACACACACACACACACACACACACACACACACACACACAGGTGCAGGAGAAAACTGAGTGCTACAGTGCTCTTATGGCGGTCATTAGAAATGTTGGGCGTCAGGTCTCATCTTCCCCCTGGGCAGGGTCTCTCTTTCTTGTTCTCCAACTTCCTTTGATTCTGTCTTTGTCTCTCATCTCACTAGGTGCTGGGGTTGCAGAAACTGCCCCTCAGATTCTGATTTTTGCATAACTTCTGGGGATCATAGCATCTCCTTTTACCATGTGCACCTCATGGTCCCATAGAAGTATTATTTGTGGTTCTTTAGATTTATTTTCATAACCAGGTGTTGGTGGCTCACGCCTTTAATCCCAGAAATCGGGAGGCAGAAACAGATTGATTTCTGTGAGTTTCGAGGCCAGCCTGGTCTACAGATTGAGTTCCAGGACAGCCCCCAAAGCAATACAGAGAAACCCTGTCTCCAAAAACAAACAAACAAAAAGATTTATTTTCGGGTGTGTGTGTGTGTAACTGACAGTGTGGGTGAGCAGCTGGATGGGGCTACAGGTCAGCTAGTCACCCTTGTACTTCATCTGTGAGCCCCAACTCCCTGCAGCTGGCCTTGATGCTGATCATATACCCCTCTTGCATCAATTAAACTTAAGCTAGAAATAAAAGACACTTTGCATTACCCAATTCAGCACTCAGGTGTCCTCTTCAGAGACCACAGGAATATGCTAATCATCATTGCTTATACATTTCTGATATCAGAAAGAAAGCATTACAGAGGGGAAAGAGTTAAAAAATAAAAATTAAAATTGAATATAGTGATTCTTCTTAAACAGAAGATTCTGACTTAACACAATCCCACTAGTGTTACTGCTAGCAATGTCAGTTAAGATATTAATAAGATAAAAGGAGGATATGATGACAGGGAGGGAGGGAGGGAGGGAGGGAAGGAGAGAAGATAGAAATGACCAATATACATTGTACAAATGTATGAAACTGTCAAAGAATAATAAAAACATTTAGGAAGATCTTAGGCAAGAAATAATTTCTAGTCCTTGGATTGATGTATAATTTCTTTAGAATTTAAATTCAGGCTAACATGAAGTTTAGATTTAGATTTTTCTGAAATTAAGGTACAACTTTTTTCACAAAATGCATTATGTACCTAATTTTAATTTAAAGGTTTTGTTCAAACATACTCAAACCTAGGCCTGTCTTGAAAACAGTACTAACTGGAGGCTGACCTTGAACTCAGTACTTGATGGAGGCTGACCTCGAACTCAGTACTTAATAGAGACTGACCTCTACTTCCCAAGTGCACAGATTACAAACATGCATCATAGTGCTTTTTTGGAAGAGGCATCCCTTTTAAGGTAGGTAGAAGCTCATGAGTTTTAGTTGGAGCTCATTTGATTCACAAAAACTTTTATATAATAATCTAAGAAATTATAAAATACAATATGCAGATATGAAGCACTTTGAAAATTAGAAAAATGGAGGTTTAGTAACCAAAGATACATACATGTGATAAAGTTTGTATAGTCATTAAAATGTTATAAAAATTAATCTATAGTATTTCTTTCAAAATGATAATTAACCAAATATTTGATGTATCTTACTTACATAAATTCCACTATTTCTGAAAAATTTTGGAATTTCTGGAAAACGTTTGCAAGTTTAGAAGCATTGGATCAATTTTGACACAAACACTTCCATATTTCAGGTGTACATTGAAAACTTCAACTGTGTTCTAGCTATGTCCCAGTTGCCACTAATGATATTGACAAACACCACAAACATAAGCCATGCCAGGGATTTCCAGAGTGATATGTGATGAAGTTGTTAGAGGGAAGTTCTGTTTCCCCCAAATTGTCAATAACTATCCTGTTGACACCAACAAAAGGGAGCTACTCATACTTCATTAAGCTCACATGTAAGAGAAAAAAGACTCCATTCCTTCTCAATCTTGTATAATCTGTTCAAAATGTTGACAAACTATCGAACAGGTAGCTATCTTATGCGTGGGCTCATTGAAATGGCCAATGTACTGGTTGCTCTGGGTAATTGGTTTGATATGGGTATTTGCTTGCATAGATTGGATTCAGACTTTCCCTTTCAAGCCGAAGCTGTTTTCATTCACACTTGGGGTCCTCCATCTGTCAGTGAAGCCTGTTAACTCACCATCTCACTGCCTCAGAGGTGCTAGTTTTCCATCTGGTAAACCCTGAAGAGAACCCTGGAGTCAAGGAAGCATGAATCCTGTGGGTGCTCTTAACTCCAGAACTGATGTCTCCAAAGGGACAGGGACTGCTCAAGAGATAGCACATGTTTAGAGCCATGCAAATGGAAGTTTTGGCTGGCTTCCTCTCCACCAGAGGACAACTAGTGGCAGATCAGCGAAGGCATGAAACCAAGCTCTTGAATGAAAGGACACCTTCCCGTACTCTCCCCTAACTCCTTTTACTGTGCCTTTCCCCCAGTGTCACTAACATTTCACAGCTGGCTAATCAACAAGGAGTCTTCACTTCAGTGTTTGCATGTCTCCTCACAATGCTATATCATGAATTGGGAAACAGAAACAAAATTAAAATAACTCAGGTAAAAGAAGGCTGGAAGAAAATTCTCAAAAACTGCTTTTACTGTTCCTTTTAGAGATTGTTTCTAGTTTTTTCATAAACCAAAACAAACTAGATTACCAAACTGACTGAAGAAAAGTGGATATTGCTGGCATTGAAATGTAAAGAAAGTTTTCTCCTAGGAATTTCTAATTTTAAAAAGCTTCAAATAGTTTTTTTTTTCCTACTACACCAGAATCCAAGGTGCCAGTGCATTCTCCCACACATGTGCACAAAGAGTCTACACCTTCTGAAGACCCTCGCTTCATCATATCATTAACCCTCCATCCCAGAAAGTCTTGGGGGGGAACACCCTAAAGCGAAGATCTGGTCTACCACAGGAGGAAGGAAACAGTATCACCTTACCTCAGAAACAAGATACTCATAAATATGCACAAATTTGCAAAAATCCACAGCATAGAATCACTGACCACTCTACCCTCTTTCATTCAGCCTACTTCATTGTCTCCCTACAGTGTCTGATTTGCTTTGCTTAAAACGACTTTTGCTTAAAATGCCTATGTTCTTTAGCTAAATCGTTTTCTTTAAGAAGACAAGAATCTAGAAACTACCCATGATTATAATCACTGAAAAATTATTATGAAGAATTTCTAACATATAAAAGTGACTAATTTTTTCATGCACCATGTTCTAGTTTGAACAATAATCAAGATATTTCCAAATCTAATTTATCCATAACCTTAACAGTTTTCTTCCTCCAATAGGTTATTTAAAAAGAGAAACAGACACCATATGATTTTATTAATTCACGAAAAATACACAGCAGGCAGTATCACCCACAGATGATATGTACAATGTACTCTCCACCTACAGCCTCACCAAAACCACAATGTGAATTTGCAACAGGGAAAGAAACAAATAGGGAAAGAACCGAACTTCCAAACTTGCAGGGTCCTATTTTTGTTGTTGTTGTTTCTTAAAAGAACTTGAAAAACTTGTAGTTTTTATTTAAATTTTATATTTTATATATATTATTCATATTTTATATTTTTGTACACATTATCAGGGGTCAGCTATTTTAATGATAATGAATAACCAGAACAGCCTTCAGAGTATTCTCTGTCCTACATCTGAATTCACTTGTGGTATGACCATGTTAATTATAATCCTAAAGGAAAACAAAACAAAACAAAACAACAACAACACCAAAAAATGACAAGGGTCAAAAAAGACTAACAAACAAAAATAATAAAATCTTATTCTGTGTATTCCAGTAGCTTTTTTGGTATATGCACCTAGCTGTACTATAAGTAGTAGTTGGCATGAGATGATTAAAAAGAGGCCAGAGATAAAACCTTTCTTTCTGTCTGTCTGTGAAGTGCTGTTTGTATTTTATCATTTTTATACTGTTTGATGTGTGTATGAAACAATGTCCCAACAAGAAATCATCATTTTGCCCCACTTCTTTCTGCTCACCCTCTCTGGGATCTCCTGGAATGGGTACTGCAACAAGCTCGACTTGCCCCCAGAGGACCGAGTGACCAGAAGCCTGTTGAGAGAGCCTGCCTACTCAGGCCCCACTCAGGGTAGAGGGCAGATGGCAGAGGGCAAAGGGCAAAGGGCAGAGGGTAAAAGGCATAGTGCAGAATGCAGAGGGCAAAGCTCCCACCCACCGGGAGTGGGAGTGCCTGAGACCCATCTGCACCCACCATGAGACCCATCAGAGTATCGGACTCACTTGCACCCACCAGAAGAGAACCTTGAACCCATACTCACTAGGAAAGGAAGAGACCCCCACCTGTACCCACTGAAAGAGGGGATGGGAAGACGACAATACAAGAACAAATCCAGTGACAGAAAAAACAATATGACTCCACCAGAGTCTAGGGACTATACACCATCAAGATCTGAATGTCACACACAGATGAACAACTTCATGAAGATGATAGAGACCCTAGAAGAAGAAATGAGAAAATCTTTTAAAGAAACGGAAGAAAAGACAAATCAAAAGTTACAAGAAACTATTCAAACCATACAAGGTTTGAAAGCTGAAACAGAGACAATAAAAAAACACAGTCTGAAAGAATGCTGAAATTAGAAAAGGTGAGTAAATGATCTGGAACTACAGATACAAGAATAACCAACATAATGCAGGAGTTAGAAGAGAGAATCTCAGGCATTGAAGATTCACTAGGAGAAATAGATTCATTGACCAAAGAAAATCTTAAGTACAACAAATCTCTAACACAAAATATCCAGGAAATATGGGACACCATGAAAAGACCAAATCTAAGAATAGTAGGTATAGAAGAAGGTGAAGAAACCCAGCTCAAAGGTGCAGAAATCATATTCAACAAAATCATAGAAGAAAACTTTCCCAACCTAAAGAAAGAAAGACATGCCAATGAAAGTACAAGAAGCCTACAGAACACCAAATAAAGTGGACCACAAAAGGAAGTCCCCTCACCACATAATAGTAAAAACCCCAAACATACAGAATAAAGAATATTAAGAGAAGCAAAGGAAAAAGGCCAACTTACATACAAAGGCAAACCTATCAGAATCACACCTGACTTCTCCAGGGAAACTCTGAAAGCCAGAAGGTCCTGGATAGATATTCCACCAACACTAAGAGACCACAGCTGCCAGTGAGACTACTATATGCAGCAAAACTTTCAATCACTATAGATGGAGAAAACAAGATATTCCACAACAAAACCATATTTAAACAATACATATCCACAAATCCAGCATTACAGAAAGTAGTGGAAGGAAAACATTAATCTAAGGAAGGTAACGAGGCTCACAAAAACATACTCAATAAATAATCCAACTTTACTGAAAGACAAAAGAAAAAGGGGGGTAAATCCACAAACACCAACAACAACAACAAATCAAAAACCAGCAAGAATTAACACTCAGTGGTTCTTATCATCCCTCAATAATAATGGTATTAATTTGCCTATAAACAGACACAGGCTAACAGAATGGATAGGAAGACAGAATCCATTCTTCTTCTGCAGAAAAAAATACACCTCAACTCCAAAGACAGACATTGCCTCAGAGAAAAGGGTTGGGATAAGATTTTCCAATCAAATGGATCCAAGAAACAAGCTGGTGCAGTTATCCTAGTATTGAACAAGTTAGACTTCAAACTAAAATCAATCAAAAGAGATGAAGAAGGTCATTTCATATTCATCACAGGAAAAATCCATCAGAATGAAGTCTCAATTCTGAGCATCTATGCCCCGAATACAAGGGCATCCACTTTTGTAAAAGAAACACTACTAAAACTCAAATCACACATAAGACCTCACACAGTTTTAGTGGGATATTTCAACTCCCCATTCTCAACACTAGACAGAACCACCATACAGAAACTGAACAAAGAAACAAAGAAATTAACAGAAGTTCTGTAGAACATTCGACCCAAACACAAAAGAATATACCTTCTTCTCAGCACCACATGGAACCTTCTCTAAAATTAACCACATACTTGGCAACATAGCAAACATCAACAGATACAAAAAAATGGAATAACCCCCTGTATCTTATCGGACCACCATGCTTTAAAGTTAGATTTCAACAACAACACAAATTGCAGAAACCCTATAAACTCATGGAAATTGAACAATGCACAATTGCACCATTCCTGAGGCAAGCAATAACTAAAGAATTAAATTAAAGAATTAAAGACTTCCTAAAATACAATGGAAATGAAGACGTAACATACTCAAACTTATGGGACATTTTGGAGGAAGTGCTAAGAGGAAAGTTCATAGCACTAAGTGCACATATGAAGAAACTGGAGAATAGTCACACTAGATAATTAACAGCACAACTGAAAGCTTTAGAACAAAAGAAGCAAACTCACCCAGGAGGACTAGATGCCAGAAAATAATTAAATTGAGGGCTGAAATCAAAAAAGTCGAAAAAAAGAAAACAATACAAAGAATGTAACAAAGAGTTGGTTCTTTGAGAAAAATCAACAAGATAGACAAACCTCTATTCAAACTAACTAAAAGGCAGATAGAGAACATGCAAATCAACAAAATCGGGAATGAAAGGGGGGACATAACAACTGACATTGAGGAAATCCAGAGAATTATCAGGTCATACTTTGAAAACCTGTACTCCACAAAATTTGAGAATTTAAAAGAAATGGACAATTTTCTGGATAGATGTCACTTACCAAAATTAAATCAAGAACAGACAAGCAATCTAAACAGACCTATAACCACTAATCAAATAGAAACAGTCATCAAAAGTCTTCCAATCAAAAAAGCCCAAGCCCAGTGCAGAATTTTACCAGAAATTTAAAGAAGAGCTAATTCCAATACTCCTCAAAGTGTTCCACACAATAATGCAGGAGGTTCATTGCCAAACTCTTTTTACAAAGCTACAATTACCTTGATACACAAGCCACACAAAGACACAACTAAGAGAACTAAAGACCAGTCTCCCTCGTTAACATTGATGCAAAAATACTCAATAAAATATTAACAAATCGAATCCAAGAACACATCAGAAAAATCATCCACCATGATCAAGTAGGCTTCATCTCAGAGATGCAGGGATGGCTCAATATATGAAAATCTATCAATGTAATTTACCATATAAACAAACTGCAAAAGACAAACCACATGATCATCTCACTTGATTCTGAAAAAGCCTTTGACAAAATCCAACACCCCTTCCTGATAAAGGTCCTGGAGCGATCAGGGATAACAGCAACATACCTGAACATTATAAAGTAATACACAGTAAACCAACAACTAACATCAAACTAAATGGAGAAAAACAACGCAATTCCTCTAAAATCAGGAACAAGACAAGGCTGTCCTCTCTCTCCATATCTCTTCAACACTGTACTTGAAGTTCAAGCTAGAGCAATAAGACAACAAAAGGAGATCAAAGGGATACAAATAGGAAAGGAAGAAGTCAAACTTTCACTATTTGCAGACAATATGATAATTTACATAAGTGACCTGAAAAACTCCGCAAGGGAACACCTATTGCTGATAAACACCTTCAACAAAGTAGCAGGATACAAGGTTAACTCAAAAAAATCAGTGGCCCTATTATATACAGATGATAAAGTGGCTGAGAAAGAAACACCACCCTTTACAATAGCCATAAACAGTATCAAATATCTGAGGATAATGTTAACCAAGGAAGTGAAAGACCTATATATCAAGAACTTTGAGTCTTTAAAGAAAGAAATCAAAGAGGATACCAGAAAATGGAAAGATCTCCCATGCTCTTGAATTGGTAGGATCAACATAATAAAAATGTCAATCTTGCCAAAAGAAGTCTGCAGATTCAATGCATCCCTATCAAAATTCCGGCACAATTCTTCACAGACCTGGAAAGAACAATAATCAACTTTATATGTAAAAGCAAAAGACCCAGGATAGCCAAAACAACCCTGTACGATAAAGGAACTTCACGAGGCATCATCATACCTGACCTCAAGCTCTATTATAGAGCTATAGTCCTGAAAACAGCTTGGTATTGGCACAAATATAGACAGACCAGTGGAACCAAATTGAAAACCCTGATTTTAACCCACACACCTATGAACACTTGATTTTTGACAAAGAAGATAAAATTATACAATGGAAAAAAGAAAGCATCTTCAACAAATGGTGCTGGCATAACTGGATATTGACATGCAGAAGACTGCAGATAGATCCATGTCTATCACCTTGCACAAATCTTAAGTCCAAATGGATCAAAGACCTCAATATAAATCCAACCACACTGAAACTCTTAGAAGAGAAAGTGGGAGATACTCTTCAACAAGTTGGTACAGGAGACTGCTTCCTGAACATAACACCACTAGCACAGACACTAAGATAGACAATTAACAAATGGGACCTCCTGAAACTGAGAAGCTTCTGTAAGGCAAAGGACACAGTCAACAAGACAAAAAGGCAGTCCAAAGAATGGGAGAAGATATTCACTAATCCCACATCTGACAGAGGGCTGATCTCCAAAATTTACAAAGAACTCAAGAAGCAAGTCTCCAAAAAACCAAAGGATCCAATTAAAAAGTAGGCTGCATAACTAAATAGAGAATTCTCAATAGGGGAGTCTAAAATGGCTGAGAGACAGTTGAGAAAGTGCTCAACATCCTTAGCCATCAGGGAAATGCAAATCAAAACCATCTTACTCCTGTCAGAATGGCTAAAATCAAAAACATGGAAGACATTTTATGCTGAGAGGTTGTGGAGAGAGGGGAACACTCCTCCTCTGCTGGTGGGAGTACAAACTCATACAGCCACTTTGGAAATCAGTATGGAGAGTCCTCATAAAAATGGGAATCAGTCTACCACAAGATCCAGCAATTCTACTCTTAGGCATATACCCAAAAGATGCACATTGTACAACAAGGATAGGACAGGGTTACAGGACAGACCCTTCTGAGGGGATTGGGAGCAAAGGGGGAGGGGTAATGAAGCTGGGAAAAAGAGAGGGGCTGAAGATGAGGGGAGAGGAGGACATGGGGGAGCAGGAAAGTTGAGTTGGGGAAGAAAGTTGAAAGGAGAGATCTGGCACTAGTGGGATGGCCAGAGGCCTACGAGGATGACACCAACTGGCCATCTAACCTATAGTGGAGAGGCTATCTTAAATGCCCTTCCCTGAAAATGTGATTGACAACTTCCTAGGAAGCAGAGGCAGACACCCACAGCTAACCACTGAACTGAGCTCCTGGAGCCCAGTTGCAGAGAGGGAGGAGTGATGAGCAAAGGGGTTAAGACTGGGTGGGTGAAACCCACAGAAACAGCTGACCTGAACAAGGGGGAGCTCATAGATCCCGGACTGAGACTGAGAGGCCAGCATGGGACTGATCCAGACCCCCTGAATGTGGGTGTCAGGGAGGAAGCCTCAGCATTCTTTTGGGACATCAGGCAATAGATCAGCATTTAGCCCTGTCATCCAGATGGACTTTGGGAGCCCATTCCATGTGGAGGGATGCTGTCTCCACCTGGACACTTGGGAGAGGGCCTATGCCCTGCCCCAGATCATATGGCAGACTTCGAGATCTCCCATGAAGGGCCTCACCCTTGAGTGGAGTGGGGATTTGGATAGGGATTGGGGGAGGGTTGAAGGAGGTCAGTTTAGGAAGGTAGTGAGAGGGAGCTAGAATTGACAAACTTGTTTCTAATTTAAATTAAATTTAAAAAGAGGAAAAAAGAAATAAAAGAAACCAGAATTTTATTTTGTTGAGTTGTTTTAACCAAAAAGAAGTATCTGTAGGATTATAAATATATTTTAAAACCCACATAGTCACAACAGTATTGTCATAACTGAAAAATAAACAACCAACTCAAGTCACTAAATATCTACTCATTCATCAAGCACCCTTAATTATATATGAATATATATTCAACTGTATGTCTCTTTGTATGCATATCTGTGTCAATATATGCATGTTGCTTATTCAAGATTTTTCCTCTTTTGAGTGGAATGGAGGCACAGAATCAAATGTATCCTAGATCATCCTCACACTGGTTGAGTAGCTGATCTCCACATTCCAGGGCTGGGATTATTAGAGTACACCACCAGGTCCAGCTCCTTATAAAGGAACTTTGCTGAATGCAGCCATTTTATAATACTTCACATGCTCCCATTTGCTTATATTCAAAATAAACTGAGTAGATAGGAAAACTTGATCACATTTATATTTAATTACTTTTGGGCAATAATAGAACATAAAAACACATGATTTGTCTCCAAATTGCCTTTTACCAACAGACACATGTTATCAGACAGTTTCACTTTTTGTGACATTAGAAAGACCAGCTAATAGGTTCCATTAATGTCAACCTGACCCTTCCACTAGCAAGTCTGACTTGCTTTTGAGTGTGTAAAGATACAAGTGATGAGTTGGCCCAGTTACCAGAGGACTAACAGTTTCTGTAAGTCCCTGATGGCATGAGATTTGGTTGTGATTCAAGATGAGAGATTAAGGGAGGTCAAGTCTGCAGACAGAGTGAGGTATGCTGGGGTGCTCTTCTCTGAAACACTTTGGGGATCCACTGAAGGCAATGGGGATCCACTGAGGTATCTCCCTCATCAGCAATTCCTTCTAAATTTCAGAATCCCCATGCTCCTTCGTCAAGAGAAAGTTGCTGATTTATCACTTCTACAACTGACACTATGGCAACCTAATATATTTCTTGGTCTAGGAAGATATGTAACTTTAAAGAACTCATGACTTTTATAAAATTAACAAAAGAGCCAGTGACACTATTGCCTCTCACTGATGTTTTCAAAGAGCATTCTGGAACACAGAATACTCATAATGAACATTCACACTATCTTGCTAGGCTTTGAAAATGGAGACACAAGGTTCCCTCATGAAATGCTTCAGGGAAAGACCATTTTGAGTCAGGTGGTGGTGGCACACGCCTTTAATCCCAGCACTCAGGAGGCAGAGGCAAGCCGATCTTAGTGAGTTTGAAGACAAACTGGTCTTCAAAGTCAATTTCAGTACAGCTAGGACTGTTTCACAGAGAAAACTTGTCTAAAAAAAGAAAAAAGGATAAAAAAGACCATTTTGAATAATAAATCAGAAGAATTAAGATCTGCAAACAATGCTAAGGCCATAACGTATTTTACAACAATACATAATATGTGGGCCCTGTCACACAAAATTTTACCAACTTTTTTCTAGGATAACTAATGCAGAAGACAGTAGAACTTAACAACCAATTATATTAAATAATTTTCCAATGGTTTTGATAGTTCTTGAGCAATTGTTATCATGTCATGTGACCTTCATATTCAAACCCAGAAGACTTCACAGTTAGCACAGAAACATAAAATTTGTGGAAGTTGTTATTGCTTGGAGAACTTTTCAATACAATGACCGTCAGGACAGTGGTCTCTGGTATGAACTGTGACTTGATATTTTGATCTTTCTGAGAGCATCTTTGCAAAAGGACCACTCTCATTTTTAAGGATATTTCATAAGCGACCCTCAGTGTAGGCACTATACAAAACTGGAGGCAGTGATTATGCTAAATTTTCAGTTTTTCTCAGCTTTTTCACATTTACTCTTTGTTAATTTCATAGATGTATGTAATGAGTTCTGATTGTTCTCTCACCCCAACCCTCCCTGATCTCTCTCTTCCATGTAGCACCTCCCCCTACACACTAATTTCCTCTCACATTCATGTCTTTCTGTTTTGCTTGTGTCCCTATAAACTTGAGCAGGGCTTTTTGTGTGGCTATAGGATTTGAAATATCTTCTGTAGTCTTATGTGTGTACCAGGTCCACAACTGAAGACATTCATCAGTGACTACTGTGAGGGCCTGTTTGTTGCAGGCCCCCTACAAGTGATTACAGTTCCTGAGATTTCATCTTTCCATTGACTGAGTCATGTCTAGAGCAAGGGATTTCACTGCCCGCCTCTCTCTCTCCCACCTTTTCCATTCTTCCTGACCCTCATTAGCAATATTCCCTGAGTGTTAGGGGAATTAATATAATATAATATAATATATATATTAATATAATTAATATAATGACATGTTTAGGACTGAATGCTAATCCATCTGGAAATGATAGACTTTTTCCAAAATCTTTTGAAACATCTGGAAGGACATGATAGAAAACACAGACTGAACATCAGTAAATGCAGGCAGCACCATGATTCATTGCACAATCAGACTTTCAGTTTTGCAGAATAGCATAATGCGGAAAAAAAGCCCGTAAGAGAACTTACTTTTTGATATTTTGTAGGCTGAATGAACTGAAGGCATTCACATATTATCTCTACAGCACACCTTTTTTGATATGTGCCTCTAATAAACAACACCTCAAAATGGTTGTAAGAAAACTTATGTGGAATATTGCTTCCAAATTTCCAAATCCAGATTAAAGAAGACATGTGAAAGTAATTGCCAAATGTTACATATTGTTATTACTAAAAAGTACATCACTTAAATCCTAAATCCAAACCTATTTGTCTATGAGTAAATAGTTTTCACAGTTAAATAAGTAATATCAACTCTTATATGTTTGACAGGTTACCTAATCTCTTAGACCCTAGTTCTTGTCTCTTGTTCTGGGTCACCAAAGGCCCTCTTTTTAAACTTCCCATCTCTTGACTATTCCTTCGGTCTCCATTGGTCACTGATTGATTCTCAAAATCCATCCTCTACTTCTTCAATAGAAGTTATTTTTTTCTGTGGATACATGGCCATTAAAGTCACTCTACATATGTAATAAGCAGAGAAGATGTATGCAAATTCCATATTCCTTTACAGAAACTCCCTAGCCTCAATTCTCCTTCTTTGTCCTTCTGCATAAAAAGTCAATAAAGAGCCAAGACAGCACACCCCAAGGAACAACTTCCTGAATTTTTCTACTAACAATCACATTTGCCTGAGAAACCTCCAGAACTCTTCAGGCATGTAAGTCTATAAAGTAGGAACACAAACCAAACATTTATTGATAACTAATAATGAAGAATTTTATTTTATATTAATTTTGGTATGCATATAATTTTATATTAAAGACTTGCAGATTTATATATTAATGAGATGGATGTTGTGGTGGTTTTAATGGGGGAATGGCCCCCATAGGCTCATATATTTGAATGTTTGATCATTAAGGTGTGCCTACTACTTCACAGGTATTTGGAGGTATGGCCATGTTGGAGTAGGTGTGGTCTTGTTGGAGGAGGTGTGCCACTGGGAGTGGACTATGAGATTTCAGAAACTCAATCCAGGCCCAGTAGCTCATTCTCCTTCCTGCTGCCTGCTAATCTGGATGTAGAACTCTCAGCTACCTCTCCAGGGCCAAGTCTGCCTACATGCCACTATGTTCCCCACCATGATGATAATGGACTGAACTGAAACTGTAAGCCAGCCCAATTAAATGTTTTCCTTTATGAGAGTTGCTGTGGCCATGGTGTCTCCACAGCTATAGAAACCCAAACTAAGATAGAAGTGCTTGCTTATTTTATAGACAGATTAGATCTTGACTGAATATTTGATGCTACTCAAATCTTTAGTGGGTTTTTCAAGAGTTATATGATGTTTTGAGTTATAATCATCAATGCTCAGAAACCCCTTTACATAAATATGCAGTACACAGTGACAGGTGTTTGTTTAGGACCATTTCAGAAATTGTTTTAAATCCTGTCTTAATCCAAAATTAAAATTCGCTTCATGATTTTCAAAATATTTTAAAATTTATTTTGTTGTATATGTATGAGTGCTTTTCTTACATGTGTGCATATGTACTCATGTGTGTGACTGGTGTCTGAAAAAGCCACAAGAAAGCATTGGATTTCCTAGAACTGGAACCATGGATAGCTGTGAGTCACTGTATGGATGCTGACAACTGGGACTATGGTTAGCTATCAGTCACTGCATGGGTGTGAGAACTGGAACTATGGATGGCTGTGAGCCACTGCATGGATGCTGACAACTGGAACTGTGGATGGCTGAGCCACTGCATGGGTGTGAGAACTGGAACTGTGGATGGTTGTGAGCCACTGCATGGATGCTGACAACTGGAACTGTAGATGGCTGTGAGCCACTGTATGATGCTGACAACTGGAACTGTGGATGGCTGTGAGCCACTGCATGGGTGTGAGAACTGAATTTGGATCCTCTTCAAGAGTTAACAAGTGCTCTTAACCTCAGAACCATCTCTCCAGCCCCTAATGATTTTTTTTATAAAATGGAACCGATGTTAGCAACTCAAGCAGCAATATTTTAAATCAAACATTCAAATGAAATACTATCTAAAGATACACTAACTTGGTAATTGCATGCTGAGGGATGATAGGAAAATATTAAAAGTCTATGTTTCCCAGAGAGCAGAAAATCCTATATGTTCAGTAACAACACTATGATTCATACCAGGGCAGTCTGGAATCTGAATGGAAATCTTGTGGTTATCATTGCATAGTGTGACAGCAATGCCAGGACAAAGGGTTTGCTTGGTTCCTTTGTGCAAACCACGAGTTGCCTCAGAGACTCACAGTGCCACACAGGCGAGTTCTGCCTAAGACACCTTGGATTTCATCGTTCCCAATTCTGAATCAATATTTGGTCACTGCCTGTTACTGTTAATTTTTCGTCCCCTTGCTCCCTGTTACCCAGCACTGTGTGTGGCTGGGACCCACAATATAAGAAGCTGTGCATAAGAAAGGTTGTGTGTGTGTTAAAAACTCGAGACCTTGTCCATAAAATGTGCCCATGAGTGTCCACCTTTAATTACATGTTTTTCTATCAGTATTCTGGAGAAAGAAAGGGGAAAGTGTTCATTCTGGGAAGTTGATGACATTTTGTTATGCCATGGTAAGACAAAATTCATAAAACTGACACATGTACTAACTGCTTTCCTACGAAAGCTGCATCATGAGGACAAGTAACTGAAAAGATCCAGAAAGTGGTGTGTGTGTGTGTATGTGTGTGTGTGTGTGTGTGTGTGTGTGTGTGTGTGGTGTGTGTGTGTGGTGTGTGAATTTGTGGTATGTATGTGTATTTCCCATTATTTTTAAGCATACTATAAGAGAGAGCTGACAAGCAGCCAGGTTGAAAGTGGGTTTTTGAAGGAGAGTGAACCCCTCTCCTCATGACTTTAGCCTTTAATGTGTGTGAACAAAAGGCCATGAACTTGCAGCCTTGCAGGAATGGAAAAATCAACCACTTCTCACCAACAAGCAGGAAACCAGGCTCCAGATATATTCCAACTTTCATTCATTAAATCCATTAAGTCCTGTAGGTCAGAAAATGTAATCCAGCACAGTCACAGAATGAAGATTAAAAGTGTTGCCTTCACTCTCCAGCCTATTATTTCTGATAGTGTCATGGTCACCACCTAATGTTGTTAAAGTTTATTCATCAAACTGATTCCAGATCAGCTCAGCTCATCTTCCTTTCATGGCTCCCACCCTTGTTCAAGCTGGCATTACTCTTTTGAGAATACTTTAAAACTGGATTTCCTGCCTTCACACTGGTCATTCAGGGATTGTCTTCACAGTCAGAGACTTCAAACAAACTAAAAGTTAATCATGGGCCATCTGTTTAGCAGACCACAGCTATACCAGTGCTTTTTAGAAAAAGAAACCAAACTGTTACAAGATCTGTGGGCATGCAGAGGTTCAACAACCACCCACACAACATTATTTCTTAAAAACACATATTTTGAACAGTTTTATATTTACATAATAGTTGGAAGAACAATATAGAAATCTCATTCACACCACAGTCTATACCTTCTACTAGCATCACCTCATAATACCGTGGTGTATTTGTTGGAATTAATGAACTAAGTGACACATTATTATTAACTAAGCATATATGTAATTTATTCCTTTCCTTAATTTAAAAATGTATAATAGTTTTTATTAATTCTTTGATAATTTCATATATACATACAATGCATTTTCATTATATTCATCTTCAGTAAATTCACCCTGAACCCTCTGCCCAGATCTACTCCTTAATGTTCTTTTTTATTAAAAATTTATTTTTAAATTTAAATTCAAATTAGAAACAAGGTTTCTTCACATGTCAATCTCACGTCCATCTCCCTTTCCCTCCTCTCCTCCCACCCCCTTCCACCACCCTCCCAATACCCCCTCCTTTCCCCAGGGAGGGTGAGTTCTTTCATGTGGGTGTCCATAGTCTGTCATTTCATCCAGGACAGGGCCTAGAACTTCCCCCAAGAGTCCAGGATGAGAGTGCATCTCTCATTGTGGGATGGGTACCCAATGTCCATTTGTATGCCAGGAATAAATACTGGTCAACTACCAAAGGTCCCATAGATTGCCTAGGCCTCCCCACTGACACCTCCATTCAGGGGGTCTTGATCAGCCCCATGCTGGCTTCCCAGTCCTTAATGTTCTTAATCTTCCTCTTCTTCTTCTTCTTCCTCTTCTTCCTCTTCTTCCTCTTCTTCTTCTTCTTTTTCTTCTTCTTTTTTGTAACACACGGAGTCCAATTTACACTGCCTATGTATGCATAGATATGGGACCACCCATGAGAGCATGATCTACTGCTTGGAATCACATCCATAAAAGAAACTGACTGTCCCTCTTAATAGTCACCAACTGTGAAGAGCTCCTCAGCCCTAGTTTAGCTCTCCTACTATCCATTCTTGAATGTCGATTGGCTTGCTCTTGTTGAGGTCTTGTAGAGACAACCACATGCGATGTGAGTTTGTGAGTATAATCACCATGTCATGGCCAGAAGGTATTACTTTATGCCAGTCTTCACATGATCTGATTCTTACAATCTTTCTTCCCCCCCTCTTCTTCAGTGGTCTGAGACTGGGGGGAGGAAGCATAATATAGATGTTCCATTTACAGTTAAGCATTCCATAAATACTTCTTTGCAAGATGACCAGTTCTGAGTTTCTGCATTCACTGCACAAGGAAGCTTCTCAAATGATGTCTGAGAGCTACACTAATGTTTGGGTGTATGTGTTTGAGAAGGACAGTTTGATACTATGCTCATTTAACAAAATAACAAACGGTAGTATGTTCACTTCTGCGGCTTATAAGGTCTTCCAAGCTCTAGGCCATATTTATAAACATGTGATTCTTTGTATGGGGTGCATCTTAAATCCAATCAATCAACTACTGATTATCCCTGTAACAGTCATACATGCCACTATTGCACCCATAGACATATCTTGCTAAGCCAATCATTATTGTAGCTTGCAGGGTTCAAAACTTGGTGAGTCTATCGATGATACTTCTCCCCCAGAAGTCTGCATAGCACCATCTGGTTCTGTAAAAGCTCGCCATCAGGGAGGAATCTTTCTGGTCAATACTAGCTTCATTTCTCCAAGTCCTATGACAAAAGTGTATGGTATCCTCAGAAATAGTATCTTACCATCAAGTTCTCATAGGAAATTGTGGTACTTTGAATGTAACTGGCCCCTATAAACTCATAAGGAGTGGCACTATTAGGAGGTGTGGCTTTGTTGGAGAAGATATGGCATTATTGGAGAAAGTATGTCACTGTGGGTGTGAGTTTTAAAGTCTCTTTTGCTTAAGCTTCACTCAGTGTCTCAGTCCACTTTCTGTTGCCTTCTAATCAAGATGTAGCCAGCACCATATCTGCCCAAAGCCATCATGCTCCCTGCCATGATGCTAATGGACTGAATTTCTGATGTTCTTCTGAAACCTCAAAAGCTACCCCCAGTGACATGCTTCTTTCAATAAGGTGACATATCTAATTCTTCTAATCTTCATATTGTTTTACTTTTTGGTGACTAAGCCTTCAAGTATTTGAGCCTATGGGGACCATTTTTATTTAAATCACTACCCCCATCCCAACAGGATCAAGACTCATAAAATCTACATCCTTAAAGCTCTCTGCATTACTGACAGGCATCTCAACAGGTCTGAGAATCTCTTCTTAGCAGGTCATATGGTTAGTCTGCACCTCTACCAGGTGTTTACTGCTCCTGTATGCAGAACTCTGGGATGGGGTTCCTGTGAATTGTGCAAGTTTCATTTTGATCAGACATGAAGATTGTATATTTCTGAGTCTCATGAACCTAATCACTCCTTCCTAGAAAGAATCAAAGAAACTACTGTACAACACATTGCTGTGATAGACTACCTAAAAAATCAATTTGATGGAGAAAAATTTCCTTGGGATCACAGTTCTAGAGGGTGCAGTACATGAACCATTAGCCTTATGACTGTGGGTCTATGGGTAGATGGAGGATCATGGCTGAGAGAAAGAAGAAAACAGAGCTACTCACTTTACAAGGGCTGGGAAACATGGAGAGGAAAACCATAAGGGGAAAGGCTTTTAAAGACTTACCCTTGGCTGTAATGTGACTCTTCCCACCAGCCTGGTCCCAAATGAACACACAGGACATTATATTAATTATGAAGCTGTTGGCAGTTTGCTATTGTTTCTTAATGTCTAGCTCTGGCTTAATTATTAACCCATAACTACTAATTTGAATATTTCCACATGGTGTTCTCTTACCAGAGAAAGGGTCCAGACCTCTTACTTCTCTTGCATCATTCATGGTGATTGATTGTGCCTCTGTTTCCCAGAATCCTCCACCTCTCCTAGTCCCACCTATCTTGCTTTCCTATTGGTCAACAGTGCTTTGTTTATCAACCAATAGGATAAACATATATATATATATAGAAGAAATTGCCCCAACACTCATCAACACACTCACTCCAAATAGAATCCTCCTAAGAGAACATGCATGAGCTCATTGGTGGGTTAATTCACTGATGATGACATTAACACCCTCTTCGTTCATGCATGACCTCACTGGTGAGTTAATCCACCCATGATGACATTAGCACACTTGTCATTCATGCATGAACTCACTGGTAGTTTAGTCCACCTATGATGATGTTAGCACCCTTGTCATTCATGCATGACCTCACTGGTGGGTTATTCTACCCATGGGGATGTTAGAACCCTCATGAACCAATTGCCTCTCAACAACATGCAAGCTATGAGAAAAGCCTTCCAGACAGGAGCTTTTACCTTTGTGCCCCAATCACAACAGCTTCACGAGTACAGATAAATAGAAAAAAAAAGATTTAAATTAAATGTTAGCACAAATGTCAAATTTGAAATATATATACTTATCAGAAAATATGAAAACCTAAAAAAAGGAATGTGCTTCATGAAGCTGAATTCTCCAACACATCCACAATGTGAATAAAAATAAGATCTTTGTAAGAAGCAAACCAATGGGTGGAAGAAAAACCACGTATTTATGAAAGATGTTTGTGATTATAAGTAGAATGAACTTTATGATTTACCTTTAATTTTAACAACACTACCAAATGCTGCTTGCCTGCCCAAGGCCTTATGTCATTAGGCCCACATAATTTCAGTCCTTTCTTATAGAAATGATTTGCCTCTTCCATCAGACATGTACCAGAAGTTTTCTGGACTTCCAGATATAACGCAGGTGAAACCTCAAAGGGCAGAAACACTATGTTGTTGTTGTCAGTTTATTTTTATAAAAGCCAGCACTAGAAGAATAAAACAGATACTAACTAAAATCACCACCCCTTGGAGATAGCCTTCATTGAAATAGAAGTTTACAGTGACACAAAGAGAATCCAATATGCACCATTATATACTTAGAGACCTTAGACCATGTAAATCTTACATTATGAAATTCAAATTTAAAGAAAAGTAGATTCCCAAATGGAAAGCAAATAAATATAACTGCTGACAGATTCAAATGAACAACATAACCATGCAGAAAAACTTAACTCCAAGTGGCTGTTTTCCACTGAGCAAGAGTTTCATTACAACATCCTCTAATGCATCATGAGACTCTGAGATTCTGGCTCCAAACAAAACATAAATTTTAGCACAGAACTATGACTCTAACCCTCAAGTACAGGTAGTCTAAAGAGAAAAGCTACAAGTCACAGATTAATTTTTACTTTGATTTAGATTAATCATTGGTGCTATTTTTGAAACTATTATATAACTGGAAAAACAGCTCAATGTTAATACTGCTAGGTATCATATTTCCAAATTTGCGGCAAAAATTTGTGTGTATATGCTTGTATGTGATATATAATAAGTTAACAAATCATATTCAAATTAAATTTGAAATGGAACCATTCATAGAAACAACACAGATATACATGCACATTATTCCACTGAAAAAAGCCATACATATAATGAATTCTTTCTAGCAATAAGCTTACCTAGCATAGATTTTGTTCCTTGGTTCTTTGGGATAACGACAGATTTGAGACCATAGAAAAAAGTGCAAACTGAGGTCATGGCATTTATTATGCAATAAAATGTTCAACATTTTCATTGTAAATTTAGCTTTATTAATGAGTTTTAGTTTTTATTAAAGTAGCACATAAATTAATAGGGTTCATATATCCTCTTATATACCTATGTCATTTTTCTTTGTTCTTATCAATCTTTCTCCCCGTTGATTAGATATGGTTTATAAAAAAAGTAGGGATTTTAAAACTATGTGGAAATGATTTCAGAGTCTTTTACATAGACTGGATATTATTGTTAATTTGATAATGAATTATGCTTATGTAGGATAATGCCTATTGTTATGAACTATACGATGATGTGTTCAGAGAGGGACTGTTATGATTGACATAATTTTCAAATTATTCAGAAACACAAATGCACACAGAGAAGGAAAAAAGACAGAGAAAATATGCCAAAATAGAAGAATTACTGAAGGGTAAGACTATGTGATCACTGTACTATTCTTTCAACTTTTCATTATATTTGAAACTCTGAACAATTTTTCAAGGCATACTGAACAGAGCAAAGAGTAGCAATGAGGGACATGTTCCCCTAAGTCCATTTTAGTCCTATGATTCTAGAATACCAGAGAAAGATACTGGGAACACTGGTCATACAGAATAAAGAGAAATGAAGGGCTCATACAACAGCTTCCTATAAGCCAATATCATAACAGCTTGCTCATTAGATTAGTGTGATTACTTCTTTATTAAGCCTTATTTGAGCTGTCATCTGGTATCAATTAGGTCAGTTATAGTCTGTCAGGTCTACCAGCGGGAAATGGAGCAAAGTCCATCATGGTGTGAGGACGGCATAATTAAAGCAATGGAAATAATGGCTACTCTTCATTTAACTCTCATCCAATCAACCAAGCTCATACTGGCCTTCCACTCATGTTGAATGCTAAAGAGATGGGAAGAAAAAAGGACAGTGCCAAAACAGCTTTTAAAATCTTGACTCACTCATCAAATCAAATCAAACCATTCATAAAGTGATGGCTTATACATAAAATACGTTGGGCTATTATTGTAAGACCTAACATAGCCTAAAAGGTACAATTTACTTAAAGGTCTATTCCTAGTGGTTTAATTCTATACATATATGTATGTGTTGTTTTTCATGTATTACATATGCATAAGGGTGTATGGTAGTTCTCAACAATAAAGAAGAAATATGAGTATAAATATTTTGGTATATGCAAACATGTTTCATAAGTAGTACATACTTAGAAGAACAATGTCAGGAATTTAATTAGATATAGGTTAACCATTGGACAATCTAAGCAAACTCCTGGCATCCAAATCGTACCTGTGTAATTATCAATAAAGTTCATTTTCCTCAATTTCAACTCAGTGTTAAAGGTAATAGGATGCAAGGAGTACACAGATATCTGATTTAATAAGGGCATCAGCAGAAAATAAATAAGTGACTGAAATTGAAAAATTAATAAAAATTTTAAGTATCATAAAATTTCATCTATATTCCCTGGATAGATAATGATATAAGTGTACCAATAATTATTATATGTTCTATAAGTGAATTGTCAATCTCAGCAAATTTTATTTTTATAAATTTTAAGTTAGGCCTCAAGTTACACAGTCTTTCTTAGATGAAGAATGCTTTCGGAGAGAGCGGAGTACAGCTTTCACACTCTACTCTGTCTAAACTGGTTTCCCAACAAAGGGGTGGCGTTCGCTTTGTGGCTCCTTTGATTCCCACACAGGGCACAAAACTGAAAGTGAGAAGGTGGGGTGCACAGTAAATGCACTCAAGGTCCACTGCTTATTGAGGTTATAAAACAATCAGTGTCTTCAGGATTTAAGGCCACCACATTAATATGTCCTTTGACCCCAGCCCTGCAGTGAAGGAAACTTGTCTTGGGACAGGTTAATATTTCTGTGCCTCAGATATGTCAGTATGGTTTGAACTAAGCATACATTGCCCAATGGTACCGGTGTTACTGTTCAACTTTAGGTTTTGAACTTTTCATGAATAGGTAACTCCCCCAAGTCATTCATCTATAACAGGAAGAATTAAGTAGGTATTGAAAAGGAAAATGCTATCAGGAACTTAGAGCTTTCTTCTCCCTCCCTCTCCTTCCCTCCTCCCTACATCCCCATCTCTTCCTCCCCCTGTCTGCTGCTAATCCTTCCTTCTCTCCTTCCTTTCTCTCTTTATATTCCTGTTTCCTTCCTTCCTTATTCTTTCTTTTTTAATTTAGATGTTGTTCCCTTTTATAACTAACAAGAAGCCCCAACAATGTACTATATTATGGTAATTGTAATCTCTTTCTGTTTTTAGATTGCTACTTTGACAATTGTATTTCTCAATTAGTTGCCTAAATCCTCATGATTGGTAGATATCAGCCAATAGCAAACTTGTATCATTAAGATTCTAATTAGTTTTAGCTCAGGTGTAATTGTGCTGTGATAAAGCTACTTGACCATCACACTTCATGTACTTTCCCTTTTCTCCTAAAATTCTGGCAAATTTTGTTTAGTCTTTGAAATTTACGAAGCCTTAGTGTGAGAGCTGTATGTGTTTAAAGACTGCATCTGCCTCAGTTTCAAACCCTGACTCTATATTTATACTTGTCTTTATTTGTGTGTATGTGTCAGTGTGTTGGGGGGGTCATCCTACAGAAGACAGCAGGGGCACAGGGGCGGGGGGCGGGGAGGGGGAGGTAGCATCAGATGTCCTGGAACTGGAGTTACAAGCTGTTGTGACCTGCCTGACATGGAGGAACCAAACTGGACTTCAAAGCACCGAGCCATCTCCCCAGCTCCTCAAACCATCATTTATGCCTTCCTGACCCTGTGTATATTTGCCAGTGATTAAATAACGATAGAGGGAAGCTTTAGTCTCAAGTTTTGGGGGGAAATAGAAAATCCAGCAAGACGACTGCCAGTATTTCCTTCTCTACTCCAGTTTGATAGCAGACACCACACTGCCCCAGCCTCTGCCGACTTTCCATGGACTCCAAGCTCGCCGTGAGCCCCGGCAGTCCTGACAAAATATGGAGAAGGTGGCCTGTGCCCTGGTACTGCCTTTGGGCCTATATGAAAGCGCAGCTTCACTAATAGGAGTACAATATGCAAGACGCCAGTGCATGGCTGTGATTTACAGTGTGTCTAATGAGCAAGCCCAATGAAGAGGTTTGTTGTCTACCATAAAACCAGATGGATGTAAGCAGTGATTAGAAGCAATTAACTGTTCAGCACTAAATAACGTTCCGTCATTAATGTACATTTTTCCACCTCATTAGAGGTACGGAGGAGTGCATGAGTAAGGAACACTCAATTTGAATTTCAGATATGCATATGTTTGGAAGGGGAAAAAACCCACCAGTTTGAAAGGAACATCAGAGCACATTCTGACGAAGCCTTGTTTGGGCACTAGCATGGCTATGCACTTCCCAACAGCTATTTACCAGCTCCCAGGAGAACCATCTAGTGGAGTTCTATCAGACACAAGGCACATAACCAATGAACAAGTGACTCTAACTCCCATTTTACTATTTCCTGATAATATGATGACAACATACTTTTAATAATTGGTAATATCATTTTAAATGATAAATCTATAAAATGTAATGTTGATTATTTAAAGTGAATTTAACTTTTTGTTTTCATCCCGGACCATCAAAAGTGGTCAGTGAGTCCTCTCCCCATGTCCACCAAGGGTACATACAGCATGAGAGTCACTTAACGATCTTACAGGAAGGGAGACCTGCATCAAGTCTTAACACTAATTCTAATACAAGCTTTACTTCTGCACTTGAAAATGGCAATAAGGTGGGGATATTCCAGCACAAATGCTTGTGATGCAATTGAAAATGAATAAAGGAAACACATTTGATATCAAAACCCATAGAAACAACTCAAGAAAAACAGTACACCAAGCAAACTGAATAGCACTTGGGAATATTCCAGATAATAGGACACTGGCTATATTTCCCCCTCGTTATTCTTACTGATGGTTTCCAGCCTTTCTGTCCATCTCTTTTTTTGTTCACTTCTCTCTTGCCTTACTTCCCACAGGATTAGACACGATTTAAAAAGTAATAATTATTGAGATAATTGAAATAAAAGCATGTCAAAATCATATTAAAATGCAAACATAATCATAAGTAAATGAATGGATGTAAATACTGTAGTGATATTCAGGATCAAGTACTCCGGATGTGTTTGCTTCCTTTTAACAAGTATGAAAGACTACTATTATTTACCATGTTCAGTAATATTTAGTAATAGCCTTGTACTTTTTCAAAAGATTTTAGTAGCCAATGTGTATAAAAATTGGCCCTTGGCAGGTGGTGTTCTCACTAACTGACACATACACAGTCATTCACTCTCCACTTAGGACCTCACGAGCAGGGACTTTAATCACCTCATATAGATCCAAACTGCCGGATCACAGACTAACTTGCTCTTCTAATGACTGCTATATGAACATCATGACACAAGCTTGCTGTGCACTAGTTACCAGTAAAACAGAGCACAAATGTGAGTCACAGAAACAGATTTATTACTTCCACATCACAAATATAACAAAAATCTAGGACTCATAGAGAATGGGTCGACCCTGGCAATGGAAGCAGCCTAGAGCAAATGAAATCTTGTCTACAGAAGTCACATGTGACTGTGACTGAGGAGCCCCAGAATGCAGCCATCCTTGCCCTTGACTGGTAGAAGACATCCTTCTTTTGGCCAGACAGAATGGAACCTGAGTCATCAATCTCAGGAGGCTACAATCCTATGTTTAGTTGCTCTCAAGAAAGAAACCTAAGTTAGCCCAAGACCATCCACAGACCTACCATGCCACCACAAGCCAGCATAAGTCACTCAGTATTTCTGAGACTAAGTTTCCCCATTTGTAAAGTGAAGTGTACATGTCCCTATTCCACTGAGTCAAGATTAAAGAAGCACATGTGAATAAATTAGCGAGAATATTTGTAAAGGGTATTATATTCATTATCCTGTAGCATATTTCAAAGATTTATTCATGTGAGTTGGGGCTGAGGGAAAGGGGTAATGTATTTTAGTGCAAATGGCAACAGAGGCCAGAAGAATGAGTTGGTTCCCCTGGAGCCAGAGTTACTGATGGTTGTGAACTATCCATGGGTGCTGGGGAGTCAGACAAACAGTGGTGTTAATTGTCCACATGGGTGCTGGGAACTGACATTTGACATTTCTTTCTCTGCAAGAACAGTAAGTGTTTTAACCACTGAGTGATCTCTCCAGCCCTAGTCATTAGCACATTTTAAAAAGCTAGATAGAAATGTCACTAACTTTGCTAAATGCTACCTATTCATAGACTACAGGATGAAACCAAAAGCCACATGGCTCACACTTAGGAACATGTCGCCTACACTCTATCAGTCGCTTGTAGTACATTCACTGCTGTCAGAACCAAGAATTCTTCCCACTTCCTCCCAGAGGTAAAGACAAACATGCTTTCACACACTCACGGAGTGGATGAGAACTAAGCCCTTTCCTTGAATCCAGCATCACAAGGAACCCTTACAGTAAGGTGTGGTTAAATGTTGAACCACTGACTGGAGACAGAACTGAATGGCGAGGTAGAGGTAGTGTGCAAAGCACATGGCCCTGGGCTAGACTCCAGCACTTCTGCCCGCACGTTATCACCTGGAATGTTAAACCGTTGGACTAGGGAGGAGAATCTGCGATACCTTCTGTGTTCTATGTTGCGGTAGTAGGAGTAGTCCCACCTTGGTTAATTTAAAACAATTCACCTACCACATTGTAAATTCCTGAAATGTAAAATCGGCTCAGAAAGCCAACTCCAACAAGGCCCCTTTCAGGGGCGGCCTGTCTATGTGCTCAGACTGAGCCCTCCAAGCCAGAAATGTCAACGGGCTCTGCTTCAGAAATAATGGCACCTCATAAGAACATTTTGGCAAGTCATGGAACTAGGAAGCCTGCAAGCTAAGCATACCAAATCAACAAGTGAGGGCTGAGAAATGCCAGCACTTCCATGTTCTGACTCTAACTGAATTCCAGAACAACATGAAATAAAAAGCACATGGGTACTGCTTAGAAAGATAAGCAGACCCCTTACTCCACATCACAGGTTAGCACATCAGCTATAAAATGATGATGATAATGAATACAAGCCAGAGTTCAACTATGTTTTCACCATACAGAATTCTGGTAAATACAAGGAAGTCACATAAAATATAGAAGAGGGTGCTTTCTTTCCCATAGTTTGTACAAGTGATACAGAATTTTGCTGATGTTAATATTATAAATTTTATATTTATATAAAATATGAGTTATATAAATAAATATAAAATGGATATTTTGCTAATGTAAATTTTCAAATCAATGCAAAGAGATCATCTTGTCCCCAAGCCATGGTGCTAACAATTGGTGCCCCCACAGAAAACAAACACATAGGATACCATATCTGAGATAATTTCTTCCCTGCACATATTTTCCTGTTGTAATGGCTACTCCTGGTTGTCAACTTGATTACATCTAGAACTAACTAAAATCCAAAAATGAAAGGCATACCTGTGAGGGATTTTTGCTTAATTTGAAGTAGCAAATCCACTTCCAATGCAGGTATTTGGCTAGGACACACCTTTAATCCATATCTTTTGAGGTAGGAAAACACACTAATTTAATATGGATTTTAAGGTGGGAAGACACATATCTAATTTGGGTCACACCTTCTGCTGATAGCCTATATGAGGACTTAAAAGAATGAAGCTTTTGTTCTTTGTCTGCTTGCCCTCATCTTACTAGCAAGTCCATTCCTTCACTGGTATTAGAACCTGTTTCTTCAGGATTGTAGAATATACTGAAGATCACCTGAGACACCCAAGCCTTATGGACTGAGCAACTATGGGCTTCTTAGAATTCCAGTTCTTTTTTTTATTTGATCGCTTTTTTATTTTAAAATTTTTACTTATTTTACATACAAATCACAGTTTCCCCTCCCTCCTCTCCTCTCATTCCCTCCACCCAACTCCTTTCTAGGCCCCCATCCACTACTCAGAAAGGGTAAGACTCTCACGGGGAGTCAACAAAGCATGGCGTATCAAGTTAAGGCAGGACCAATCTCCAACCCACTGCATCAAGACTGAACAAGGCATCCCCAACATAGTAAATACGTTCCAAAATGCCAGCTCATGCACTAGGGAGATCCTGATCCCACTAGAATCCATGAGCTCCCATGAATTTGGGTCAACTGTCTCTGTGGGGTTTCCTGTCATGATTTTGACCACTCCCTTTGCTCATACAGTCCCTCCTTCCTCTCTTTGACTGGACTCCCAGAGCTTGGCTCAGTGCTTGACTATGTATGTCTGCATCTGCTTCCATTAGTTTCTGGGTAAAGGTTCTATGATGACAATTAAATAGTCACCAATCTGATTACAGGAGAAGGTCAACATTATTTGTAATACCTAGAACCTGGAAACAACCTCGATGTCCCTCAACTGAAGAATGGATAAAGAAAATGTGGTTCATTTACTCAATGGAGTATTATTCAGTGGTTAAAAAAATGACATCATCAAATTTTCAGGAAAATGGATGGAAGTAGAAAAAAAAATCATCCTAAGTGAGGTAACCCAAACCCAGAAAGACAAATATAGTATGTACTCACTCATAAGTCAACATTAGATGTAAAGCACAAGATAACCAGGTGCAATCCACAGCCCCATAGAAACTAGGTAACAAGGAGGACCCCAAGAGTCACACATGGATCACCCAGTGAGGAGGAAATAGATGAGATATTCTGAATAAACTGGGGGGCTATAGAAGGTAGGGATGGGATGGGAACATGAGAAATCAGGATGGTTGAGTTGGGGGAGGGACCAAGAGGGAGAGCAACGAAAAGAGATATCTTGATAGAGGAAGCAATTATGGGATTAGGGAGAAACCTGGTTCCAGAGAAACTCCACTGGGATGACCCCAGCTAAGACTCCTAACAATAGTGGAGAGGGTACCTGGATTTCCAGTTCTTATTCATTGTTAGATTAGCTGGGTGGCAGCCTGTAAATCATTCGAATAAATCCCCTTTCTATATAGAAAGATATTCATTCTATAAGTTCTGTTACTCTAGAGAACCCTGGCTAATATTCCTTCTGTGAATATCTTCAGCAGATAGCTAAGTAGCTAGCTGCCAACACTTACTCCATTAACACTCTCACCTGGCCAATAAGTACAGGCTTCTCCCTACTGAAATTGCTCTGTTGGATAGAATTGACTCCACTCAGCATATCATTCTGTAACTGTGCTAATATTAATTAGTGAATGACTTAATACCCTGGACTCAGTATGTAAGAAGTAACTACTTTACATGGACAGGATTGTATTTGGGTTTTGAAGAAGATGAAAGATGAAATAGTCTATGCTCCAAGAAATGAACAGTCTAATTGTAGAAATAAATAAGGAGGTAGGGGAAATAGCTCAGTCTGTAAAGTGCTTGCTATGCTCTCATGAGGACAAGATTTTGATTTCTAAAACCTGCATTAAAAGAGAAAAGAAAATCCAGGCATGATAGCATCTACTTATAATCCTAGTGTTGGAGAGGCAGAGGCAGAGAGGTATATACTTGGTGTCACCAGCCTGACAGCCAAACTACCATACTTGATAACCCAAGGACAATAAGAAACCCTGTTGTAAAACCAAGGTGGAATATACCTGAGGAACAACACCCAACATTGGCCCCCATAAGCACATACACACATATGCATGCATACATCCCTGTAAACACGCATGCACACACATATCCACACACATCTCAAGACATAAAAGCACAACAAGAATTCTACACTTGTAAATTTGCAAATCAAGTTACACATTTCACATAAAATTATATGTAAATACATATAGGATATACATATCTATTACATATGCACATAGAACACATCACATCTTTATTTACATGCCTCACAAAACAAGGCAGACACTGACTGAGGAATGACATCCAAAACCCTCTTCTGCCATCCACATGTGTGCACCCATAATCACACATGCACAAATTATAAGAAAAGAAAATTAGGGCTGATGAACAAAACTCAAGTGTTGGGGGAAGGCCTGTGCATTTGTCAATAAAGTACTGTTGAGCCTATAGGAAACCTAGATAGGAGGGACTAGGAGTCCAGGAGAACTCTGGGTAAGAGAAACACAAGAGAGTCGACATGTAACGCCATGGGTAGGAGCCCGGAACTATTCTCCGGTAAGAAACATACTTAGATTAACAATTATGGGATAATTACTTAAATCAGAGCTAGCCAGTAAGAGACAAGCAAGGCCAACAGCTTCATAATTAATACAGCGTCCTGTGTGATTATTTGGGGACTAGAATGTGGCAGAGCCCAGGCGGCTGGCGGGTGATAAACCAAAGCAGCTAGCAAAGAAAAAGCTTCTCTTAACACTCAAGCATATTAAAACACTCATAATATTCAACAATGATGTTTCTTTTTTTGCTTAGATTCAGAATGTAGTCTTCCAATAGCCTCACTGCTGACAATACAGAAAGCAAACAACCAAGAACACTTTTATTATCTTGTGCAGAATCATGCCTTGGCAAGGAGAATCCTGAGTCCTCAGTTGGATATTATTTCTTGCCTTTGTAACATCACCACAAATCAGGCTACAGAACTCAAGTTGACAGCTGACTTAAAAGCAGCAAAACAGACCTTGGGAAAAACAATGGCCCTGAGCAAAAAAGAGAAGAAACTTTCAGGAACTTGGAACAATTCTAAACATTCCAGCTGCTCACAGAAAACAGTCAGAAACAACCCAAATACCTACAGGAAACAGCCAGACACAACCCAACCACCTTGCTGCCTACAGTAAACAACAATCCTACACATCCCATTAGCCCGCAGGAGCTCTATGATTTGATTTGCTGATAATTGTTCATAGTGATGATCCCAGAGTCTTCAAGAAAGTGTGAAAATTGAAAACTTTGTTTCAGGCAACATGTAGGCATGTTGAAAATGTTTCATTTAAAATGCTTAAGTCGTAGTGCTTATTGTGGGAAATCTGCTGTCCAGAAATTCTTACACTCCCAGTGCTGAAAAACAGAGGTCTCATTGTACTTTGTGTTCTAGAAAATTCCAAGGAGACACCTGACATTTGGCAGTTTTAAGTTTATGAGGACAGCTCGCAGAGGGTCATGAAAGTCAATTTTGCTTTCTAGAACATCTTCCAAGACAAAACGTTGCTATGTGTTCACATTTTGGTGAAGGCTGCTATGGAGGTGTGACGCTGTCATTGATTCTAGATCCATTTGGAAAGGATGGCATTCTAAGGAATTTTACCTTGCTGCTTCTGTTTTTCTGCAAAGTGAGCCATTCAGGCATTGCATCTTCTCCAATTTCCTCGCCTCTTTCAGGGAAGCATATTGGGACAGAGCATGCCAGCTGTCTGCTCCTTTGCCTTCTGCTGCCATTATCCCGAGGTACCGCCCCACCTTCTGGCCCTCCAGCTTGTGGGGGGTGGGGAGGAGGGAGGGGAACAGCGCTCTTCCTGCTTCTGACATGCATAACACAATGAAAAGAGCAGAAGGAATATGTATCTATACATACATATTTCTCTCTCCATATAGACATGCATAGACTGATACGGAAAGTGTGTGCATGTGTATGCATGTGAGTCCACACACCCCATGCCAGCATTCCTATATGTATATATACACGGTATATATTCCATATGCTCTTCCTTTCTGCAGCACACATATGCAGCTGGGAATAACTACTGTGAAAAAAATTTACATACTCACGAAAGACAGATTATCAAGCAGAAACAAGAATATATGCAATTCAGCTATTATAAATTCTTTTCATCTGCTGCCTGCCTTTATTAGAACATACTTGTAACCACTCCAGAAAATATCTATCCTCTCATATTTGCATGCACGTGAAAAGAGGTCCTTCTCTAATTTTTATATTTTAGACGGCCCATCCAGTCAGTGTCCTCCTGTTTCTGTACTGACAGCAAGTACATTCAGAAGGTTAGAGAATTATTATGCACACTGAATGCACCATAGGGTAGTTGTATAGATGTTGAAATGAGAAAAAAATGGATAGTGTGATCAGATAAAGAGATGAATGGGCTCCAAACAGACAAGCGTGTGGTGGTTACTGTATGCAAGTCCCTGCACAGAGGCTTCCGGCTCCCCCCCCCACCCCCCCGTGTCAAGTACTCTTCATCATGCTGCGTGTGGTTAGTGCTGCCTCCCTTGACGTTTTGGAAAAGGAAAACGGGGGTTTAGAGAGATGAATTGAGCAGTGGAAAGGTCAGGATCTTGCCTTATTATATCTACCTCCACAGTCTCCCCCTTCTGCTGCCTCTGATGCAAGAACGTTTTAAGTTGCACATGTGCAAATGAGCACTCTGGAGAGGGTCCTGGCGAGAGGGGTCAACCCTCTTCTACCATGTCTTTACTATAGGTAGGAGTTAAATTCACCCACCACATACAATTTGACAAACAAATATAATCTAAATTCAGTTGTTGCAGGTTCAGTTACAATAAATCCGATGTAAAAGTTTTAATTTAAAAATCAATTCCAAGTATGTAAACTTAAATAAGGAGCAAAGATTTTCTGAATCCCTACTTTTCCTAGGAATAAATTAATTTTTCTTGAAATTGATCAAGACAATGGGGACCTGTTGGCTAAGAACACAATAAGCAGAATTCCTTCCCAGTGCTTAAGTGCCCTGGGGGAACTGCACTGTGTATTCAGTGGTTGTAACAACTGTCTCAGGCCTCCATGAGGCACTGAATGTGCCTTTAGTGACCTGAAAATGCAGGTGATTAAGCATGCCTAGGCCAAGTGACAAATGGCAGCAATCCTAAAGCAATGTGAAGAATTCTTGTTTGGGAATTTACAAGGAAGCAATCACTTAGTAAGGCGTGTGTCCCCTTCAAGCACTTCTACTGTGTATCTCACACAGATTTAACTCAATCTCCTTGGAATCTAAACTGCATCCTGATATTAATGTAAGGATTTAAGAAGTGATCTTGACTCATTTAAGACACTTGATACTATTAAAGAAATACAATCATGTAAAGATGCCATTTTCAAAAAACTGTCCAACCCACAACTTTTTCACAAGCCTTCCCTTTGTACAAAATCCTGACGTAATGGCAGGAAGTTTAGTATTTAAACCTTAAGTGGATATGAAGTATGTTATTATCAGACAGAAACTATGCAAGCTTCGCAATGATGCTGCAAAAGCAAAGGCAGCTTCTCAGTATTCTTAGACCGAGTTTGAAAGGTTGCCCATGATCTGAGCTGTGTATTTGGGAGAGGCTCTTATTGTTACTGTTGGATAAAATCCAAATGAATATCTTAGACATAATTATTTCATGTTAACTAAAGCCACACTCTGGAAAGACTTCTAAAAGGAGTTAGAATTTTATGTAGTCAAAGTCCTCATACAAATTATGCATAACCCAATTGCTTTAGATATAAAATACTAAGTTATAATCTATCATCATTGTCAATTTAAGAACAAAATCTGTGCTACAGTTCAATCAAGGATAGGAATATTCCTAAAGGGGCCAAATGTTAAAGGGATTGTCCCCAGAGCAGTGCTGTTGGGAGGCTGTGGGGTCTTTTAAGAAAAAAAGGCCTCATGTGGGGACTTCATGTTTTATGGATGCTGCCCAGAAGGCCATAGCAGTACCCCATCTATTCCTCACTTTGCATCCTGGTTGTCACATGAGTAGTTTTGCTCCTTCACCCTATTTCTCCACTGTGTACTTCTTTACTGTGGGCCTCGGAGCAAAAAAGCCAACGAATTACAGACTGCAATATACAAAAAGAAATGGACTACTAGGAAGATTCTCTCAGGGATGGTTTAGAGTAACAAAAAGTTGCCTGGCACACTCAAGAAATCTCTCTCTCTCTCTCTCTCTCTCTCTCTCTCTCTCTCTCTCTCTCTCTCTCTCTCTCTCAATTTAGAGCCATTGCTTATACATAGCTTCCCCTTCAAAGATGCTTGGAGATGATCTACTCAAGAACTTAATATGTAAGCTAAAGTCTCACCCTCATCCAATAGAGATGAAAACTGTACACATCTGCTTAATTTAAGAAGTCACAATGTCTCTGCCGAAAGCTCTTTATAACAAATCATGCTATTTTATCACTTATATTTAGGAAGTACTTACTACATAGCAACTTAGTTCAATGAAAGTTTCTTTGTTATCACAATAAATGTTTACATCAACCCAAGGAGAATGTTTATATTTTGTTCTATTATACTATTTTTAGATGAGGAAATGGAAATGAACCTACTGATGGAGGAAATAAGGGAGAATAAAATACCAGGCTGTCTCATTTCAAAGTTAATCTTCTTGATTTGTACCACTCTAGGGTAAATCTTGTTGACAATTAATGGGCATTTACTACAGGGAGATGTTATGGTCTATGGTCACACTGTGTTAATGTGCTCTGTTTACAATTTCATCATCTTACCCTTTTCAACTGATGTCTACAGGATAGGAAATGCACCCCCATGTTTGAAACCAGCCTATACTGAAGCTCATGAGCAAGCAGACATAGAAAAATCACATAACAGAAGTTTCTCAGGACATCGATAATTCTGCTTGCCTGGAAAAAAAATCATCTTTTGTTTGTTTTTAAATGGGATGTGATGCCATTCTAAAATCTTTCTCTATAAAATAATAAAAGCCATTTTAATAAAACAGAAGATGATAAGATATATGAAGAAAACAACTGAATACACTCCACATCACCTTAATCCCTGGTCACTATAGTGATAGCCTTTGAAATGTGCCATTCTTGATAAATTGCATAAATACATTAGGTACATTAGCCTACTCTGTCAGACTTAACAGGGCAGTACATGCTGGACAGCTTGTGTAGAATATTTCTCACAGTTGTGGAAGCTGGAAGTCCAAGGCTGGGTTGGTTTCTGGTTAGGCCTCTCTTCTGAGCTTGCAGATGCTGCCTGTGGGTGTGTCCTCAGAAATGGGTCTCTGGTGTTTCCTCTTGTCTTACAATTACAGCAGTCCTTTGGGATCAGAACCTGACCTCTTTGACCCCATTTAACCTTAATTGCCCCTTTCCAATCCTATAATCCAGAATGACCACACTGGGAGGCACAGCTTCTCTATGGTGAGTGAAGCTCAGGAAACAGCCCAGGACAGTAGATACAGAATAATCTTTACCTGATGTGCTGTGACTAGATTTTTCTCTAGCCATTATTTCATAGATACCTTGCTATGCTGAGAAATATTTGTCTATAGTTTGGTGTCATTCTGATATATTAGATACCAGTGATTATTAAAATAAAACTTTTATTGAGTATTGAATATGGTTGAATTTTTCATATTGTGAACAACATTGTTTTGTTTGTTTCCTTATTTGTTATACCTACCAAGTCTTTGAGTAGATCTTGAGTTGTTTCTGAACACTATCTTTCTAGTAGAGGAATTGCCAAGTCCAACCGTCAGTAGACTGTTAGGGTAACTTTGCATATTGTTGAAATGACCTTCAGAATATCATCTCAATTTGTTCTCTGCAATGCTGCTTGAACATAGCCTTTATGAACCCTCACAAATAATGACTATTTTAATTTATCAACATTTCTTTTGCTATGTGAAAATGGACTTCAATTTGATGGTACAATTTTCCTTCTTATAACTTCTAAGGAGAACAAAGTTAGTTTGATTTTGTTTTTTCCTCTTTTGAGAATGGCCTGTTTAGTTCTCTTGTCTCCTTTACTACTAGGGGGATTTGACTTTTTGTCATGAGAGCTATTAACCATCTGAACCTTACTGCTGCTTCAAAAGCTTTCCCAATTTATATGTGTAGTCTGTGTATATTTTATTGATATTTTAAATAGAGACTTTTCTACTGGGCTCTCCACTGTAGTTTCTGCCCCTAGAATTATGTGCAGTGGTCAAGATGATACCATTGCAGTGTCTACTTTAAAAATAACAACAATGGCCGGGCGTTGGGGGTGCATGCCTTTAATCCCACCGCTCCGGAGTCAGTGGCAGGCAGATCTCTGTGAGTTCAAGGCCACCCTGGTCTACAGAGAGAGTGCCAGGATATACTCCAAAGCTACACAGAGAAACCCTGTCTCAAAAAAATCAATAAAATAAAATAAACACAACAACAATAAAACCTTAAGTACTTTTTAATCCTGTGAACTTTTTGCAACTTATAAATTCAGTATATTCCTTTCTTTATGTTGACAAAAAGTAATCTAGAAACAGATGTATAACCAAATTCCAATTATAAAAGGCATGCAGTGTGCACATTAATATTTGGTTACATATTTCTTAAATATTTATTTATATTTATTTTGACTCATCATATGTTTCTTTCAATCAGGAGTGGTGGACCACACCTAGAATACTAACACTTAGAAGGAAGAGTTGGGAAGACTGCAAGTTGGAGTCTGTGTTACATAGTTATTTCCAGGCCAGTTGCTTTGAATTATTTTGGAGTTTTGTGTAATTTACTTCCACTAAAGGAATCATAATTTCATTATTTGATCAAATATTAAAACCAGAAGAGAAGAAATCACCTTCAGTTGTGATTATTTCTTTCTTTGTTGGAGTTTTTCTATTTTCCCATAGCATATACATTCATCTAAAGATAATTCTAAAAAGAAGTTCCCAGTGCTGCTGTCATTGAAATATTAAGAATTCCATTTAAAAAGCACAGAATTTTAAAGTGTTATAAATACTTGTAAGTTCACTATTCTTACAATTCATACATAAAACATTATCTGTGCTGTGTGTGTGTGTGTGCATACATCTCAAAAGACTACTGTAGTAAAATAGAGTCATTGTTTGTTGCTTGACTTAGCTAATAAGAAGGCTACATTAAATAGTGCACCAGGTCATTTTATGGCTTGAACAAAAACTTAAATAGCCATAGAAATGATCTATAGCTTTGAATTATTTTAAGGGCAGAACTGCTGTGAAATGCAGGACAATTAATACATGAATATATCAACTTCTACAGTTCTAAATTAGGAGGCTTTGTGAATATTTTAAACACATCCCATCATTTACCAGTTTGCCCCTTAATCTTGGAATGTTTGCTCTGTGTACATTCACATAATGGCCACTGAAAAGCCTTTCCAAAGATGAATTCCATTTTATGTTCACATAAAACCAGAGACCTGAAGTTCAATTAAGAGCAACGGCATAAAATGCAGGGAAGGATAAACACTACTTAAACATTTCAGGACACACTTGGGTTTTTTATGTCTATTTGTGGTCAGGGCACTCACAATGAAACCCAGAACCTTATACATGCTAGCCTAGTTTCCTACCACTGAGCCTCCCCTGCTACTGCACACCTACTTACAAAAGCAGTGAGAATGACTGTATTAAAATGACACTCAGGCTGAAATTATAACTTTGATAGTCTTATGATATTGTACTTGAACATGTCTAAGTAACTCAGTAGCTACCTTGAAGGTGTTTTTATTTTATTTTTATTTTATGCCTGCAAATTTGAACCTACATGTAGGAGTGATACAGTAGAGAATGAAAAGAGCCATGTGGAATACTTAATGGGACTACTTAAGGGGGTCAAGTAAGAAAAAATTGCAACCATAAAAACAAATGAAATTGTAAGTAAACAAAATTATCCGTAGATTCAAACACATAAAACTTGGGGCTGGAGAGATGGTTCCCAATTCAGAGCACATACTACTTTTCTGCAGGATTCTGCTTCAGTGACAGAATCCATACCAGACGGCCTGTAACTTTGGCTCCAGGAAATCCAAAGCCCCCTTCTGGCCTTCGTGGGTACCACATACACATAGTATACATAGAGAAACACAGGTTCACACACACACACACACATAGAAATACAAATATAAAGTCTCAAACACTAAAATAAAGTAAAAAAAACTGAAAATGAAATCTGCCATATGGTATCTGTGTGAAGGGATTACTAACCTCTACTATAAAAATGGGTCTAAGAAATTACTGTGGCAATATTGGTAACACTACAAAAATAAATCCGAAGGCAAGATCAGATGATTCATGAAAAAAGTGATATAAATTTCAGCAGAACAGTATTAGTGTTTCATGTAAATTGCATTAAGATTCCATGTTTTAGTACTAAGACTCGACACTTGAAACATACAGAAATCAACAATCTCATTCACTGCTGGTTAGTTTTCCCTGGTAATTCTGCAGAGCAACCTTCCACATCTATAAGCAGCCTTAAAAAGAAATGAGTAAGTCCTGGTTAGAGTGATACTGTTCCTGTGAATCTGTGACAGAAACTGTTTATAATTGTGGAGAAATATTTTACAATATTATTGCAATGATAAAATTTTGCAAGCAATCTAAATGTTGACCAAATAAATGAATTAACTGTGCCTTGTATTTTTAAACAGTTTAAAATCTATGCCCTACAACATGACAGGATAAAAAGCTAGTAAAAAAACATTTCAAGGGACAGGGGAGATAGTTCAGTCAGTAAAGCACTTGTCAAGCTGGGTACAGTGGTGTTTTCTTTAATCCCAGAACTGGGGAGGTTTAAACAAGAGGATCACTAGAGCTCACTGGCTAGCCAGGCTGCTCAGTTGATTGACAAGTGTCAAGCCATAGAGAGACCCTGTCAAAATAAATCAAGGAACAACATTTAAGGCTGTACTCAGGCCTCTATGCACATATATACACATTTACAAAAATGATAGCACATAGAAAACAGAAAAATAAATTCTGCATATAATATGATGCCATTTTTGTTATATACTTAATATAAAATTGCACATACTCATGTATTGCAATGTATGCATATAAAACATGTGAACGTTTATTAACATGTAGTTTTGGGTTGTGACATTTAGTTGATTTCCTGAAAACACAGTTAAGAAAAAAAAAACAATTCAGTAAGGAACTAGGCATTGCAACACCAAGGATTTCCCACTGAGTCCCTAGATGAAGGACATGCAAAGGACCTAGAAGTCTAAGCGAAAGACTAACAATAGTCAATGACAAAAACAAAACAAAATAAAAAACTCACAGTGCAATTGTCGCTGTCTGAGTTGTGTGTCCCCCGTCCCCGGTCTGTGTCCCATTCCCCCACCCCCCCCACCCCCGCCACAAGATCTCTAATTCTGAGTTCTCTGCAGCTTCCTACACTGAGCCTCCCATCACTCCCATGGCTTCTCTCCATCCTCTCCCGGTGGCACTCACCTCAGCAGCACCTACCCATTCCTTGTCTCAAACACCACCCCCTTCTGTAAGGCAGAACAGTGACCAGAGAAAGCAAAGGCCCTGTGCCTTGGAGCACTGTCCCTTCTGTCCATCCCTTTTGTGCTCATCAAAAGCATGATTGAATGATTAATTTCCATCTCTTTTCCCCAGAACGTGTGGTTTATGAGGGAAGCCACCAAAACCATGTTACTCATGTCTGTGTTCCCAGAGAACCATCAGATGATAATATCAGAAAGAACAGAGATATGCACCAGGTGCAACCCTGAACTCTTGACATGCCTGACTCACTTAGATGTCACAGCATCTACGACCCAGTTACAAAAATGATCTGTGTGTGGGGGAAAGCAGCATCGGAGTTTTACTCCAGCCTAGAGCTCACTGTGTAACCTAGCCTGGCCTCTAGCCAGCCGTAGTTCTGCTGCGGTGGCCACGCAAGTGATGGCATTACACACAAGCTGCATACTCAGGCCCATTTTCCTTGCTTTAAAACGTGGGACATGGAGGCACCCAACCCCTAAGTTACACGTTCAGCAGAAGATTGAGATTTACCCAGTCCAGTACCTCTAAACTTCATCTATGCTTCCCTGGTGTAGGCTCCCCCATAAATATTAGAAGAATTGAATGAGGAAACACATCAGCAGGGAAATGTGTGTTTTCGATGAATAAGGCACCAGCAGAGACATGCTCTGTAACAGCTGTAGCTCATCATTTCATGGTCACCTGACCGTTATAGGGGCAGAGGACCCTAGCCTTACAATCGAAACATCAGGAACAAAGCCCCATAGACACCCTCATTAGAAATTCTATTATAATGACTTCTTGAGAATAATATACTGGTTGGGACTTTTGATTTCAATGACAGAAATCTAAACTTAAAGGGTTCAAACAAAATATATATATACATATATATATAGTTTTGTAATACTCATATGCATCTACACTAATTACATCAACTGACCAACCACAAAGGTACCTCACATCTCTTCTCTCTCTCTCTCTCTCTCTCTCTCTCTCTCTCTCTCTCTCTCTCTCTCTCTCTCTCTCTCTCTCTCTGCTCTTTTCTCTCTTCCTCTTTCTGCACACTCTTATTTCCTGTTAAAATCCACTTTAAAAGAGGGTCCATAATTGCAAACAAGTTGTGCAGAATAAACAAGCCATTATTGTAATGAGGATGATTCTTGCTAAGGCTTATTTTTAAAAGCCAAATTATAGACTCCCAGTCTAAATTGTATCTGGGTTTTCTGTCACTTGCTTTCAAATTTAGTCCTGATTTGCATTTTGCCTGACCTACTAGTTAGAGCACAAGTTCACAGAGCCCCTCTGAAGCAGTAATGAGCTTAGGCACTAAGCGGTGTGTAATTGTGTTCAACTGCATGCAAGTGTTTACTTTTTACTGCTGTGCGTCTGCCTCGGAGATTGTTGAGATGCAATTATGCATTGCAAAATTTGCAAGTTGCCAGCCTTGCCTGGACTATTTTTGCTATGTTTCACATTTAAACTGCTTAAGTGCATAAGTAGAGGTATAAACAGCCAGGTTTTCCAGACTAGAAAATTACTGTTACTTAAATGGCAGCATTTCTGCACCATGGTTTCCTATTTCCATGCCTTGCCTCAGCTACATATCTTTTTAACCATCTGTTTCTTTCTGGCGACCAGTGACAGGGAGGAAAGCAACTGTATCCGAATTACTGTGTGGTTTGACATCTGGTATCTAAATCCAACCATGGTATTTATTTGTGAATCATTTAAATATGAGATCATATTAGTTACACTTGCATATTCCTCTTCATTAACATCTTGAACCTTGTTTATGCCCAGATCACACGTAATTTCACACAGAGAGAAAATAAGCATGTTTTCCTGCAGGCTGTATACTATTTGTGTTTGTGGATACAAACATGTGTGCATGCGTACTTTGGTACATTCACCTGTGAGGGCTGGTGTAGGGACCAAATGTTGGCATCAGGATATCTTTCAAAATGTCTTCTCCATCTCTTTCTTTGTGACAGAGTCTCTCACTAAATCTAGAGCTTGTTGATTTAGCTGGACTAGGCCAGCAAACCCTGAGATTTGCCCTCTTTAGGCAAATCCAATCCCAGGTGTAGCAACTCATACAACTCTTACACTCATTGTGGGGATCCAAACTCAGATCCTCATGTGTTCATGGTAGCCATTTTACTCATGAAGCTATTTCCTCAGCCTGATACAAACTCTGGTTAGTTGCAAAAATCAATTACACATGAATTAAGCTAGAAAAGTCATATATAATAGGAGATGCTGAATACTTACCAGTGTTTCCAGAGGTCCCAACAATCTCTTCCTGAATAAGTTTAAATGCTATTGAATCATGACATATAGCTATCATACTGCAAAAGATGCCACTGGGCCAGGTTAATCTGAAAATGTTCACTGCTGTCCCAGAAATGAAGGACTCTGGATGCCTCCCCTTTTCTTGTAGCTACAAGTGTGCATTTAGGAAGGGGCTAACACAAGGAAACTTTGTAAAAATGTTCAACATTCTTTGCCATCAGAGAAATGCAAAGTAAGAGTACTTTGAAATTTTATTTTATCCCAGTCAGAATGCCTAAGACAAGAAACACAAACGCAAACAAACAAAAAGAAAAAAACACAACAAATACTGGCATGGATGTGGGGAAAGTGAAATACTCACTGCTGATGAGAGAGTTGTTGGTTCTTCCTTTTTACTCTTTGCTCTTCAAGGGGACCCACCAAACAGCTCCCAATTAAATGCGAAGATGCTTTTTCTTACATATAAATGCCCAGCCTTTGCTTGACTTGTTTCTAGCCAGCTTTTCTTAACTCAAATTATCCTTTCTGCCTTTTGCCTCTGGGCTTTTTACCTTTCTCTATTTCTGTATTTCTTTCTTCATTCTTACTCCATGGCTTGTTGTGTAGCTGGGTGGCTTGTTCCTGGAGTAGTCCTCTCCTCTTTTTTCTCCTACTCTCCTCCTCCCAAATTTCTCCTATTTATTTTCTCTGCCATCATCCCCATGTATCCTTTCTCCTGCCCTGCTATTATTCACTCAGCTCTTTATCAGACCAATCTGGAGCTTTAGTCAGGCAAAGTAACACAGCTTCACAGAGTTCAACAAATGCAACATAAAAGAATGCAACACATCTTTGCATCATTAAACCAATATTCCACAGCGTAAAAGAATATAACACATCTTCAACTAACATTCTGCAACAAGAGTGCAAACCAGCACAGCCACTATGGAAAACAATGTGGAGATTACTCACAAAACTAAAAGTAAGTCTACCTCAGGATCCAGCTATGCCATTCTCAAGTTTATACCCAAAGGACTCTACATTCTACCACAGAGAGACAGCTGCTCACCAACATTCATTGCTGCTCTGTTCATACCGTCATTATACCCATAGATAATGTTGAAGACGAGATACAGGATGAAAATATCTGAGCAGGGAAATCGAAACACCCATCATGCCATGCAATTGTAAAAAGATTTACTAGAAGAATGAATAAACGAAGAAAGTGATCACATAAAACCAAAATTTGTTGTTGAATATACTTTGAAAATAAAATAAACTTTTAAAAAATCTTGTTGTTTAAATTCCTCTATGGTAACCTTTATCTATGTCCTTATGTGGACTTGCATTCATTCCCTATTACTTCTATTTTAAATTATCACAACCATGAATTTGCTACCTTACCATGTGAATGTTGGATCTGAATGGGCCTCACTGGCCTAGGGTCAGTGCTGGCCTCCCTTTCTAGGGACTCTGGAATAAAGTCAGTCTTCTTGCTTTCAGTTTCCCACACTCTAGTTCATGACCAGTTGCCCTTTGCCGTATTAACTAACATCTCCTCACATTCCACGAAAACACAGAAGGACCCCTCTGTGTGCCACATGGCTGTAACCCATTCTAGGAGAAAAGCACAGATCCCAGGAGTTGTTCTAGTCTGAGTTCTATGACTAATCAGAAATAATAAATTGGATACATTCCTCAATTTTTCAATTATTTCTGGTAAAATGAGTAGGTTGTCCTAGCTGATCCCTAGTGCTACTTTCAATTCAAATTCTCCTGATTATGAGAATTTAGTACATCTAATTAAATCTTTGAGTTAGAAGAGATTAAAGTCTAATTCATCATCATAGAAACAAAAACTTAGGAGAGAGCCATGTAGTGTCATGGAAACAAAGGAAGGGCCATCATTAATGTTCTCTGGATACTTACCAGGGTTTCATGCAGAATTTGAGCTCTAAGTTTTCTCACACAGAATGGGAATATGGCCAATCTGGGTATGGCAACCTATGAAGCCAACAAGGGAGGAAAAATACATGTGTAGTAAGGACAAATAATTGTATATTCTATGGACAAGGAGAAACATTGGTAAATTCTTTATAAAATGAAATAATAATATGATTGTCTCTCTTCTGTGCTACAAAGGCAGTGCTGGAATGATGGATAGGGCAATTTTTATATGCTTTATTAATTATCATTAGCTTCCTGGCTTCCAGTGCTTTATCAACCTAGCTTCCCATTCAGATGCTTTTTTAAAAAGCAAAAAAAACAAATAAATAAATAAAATTTGATGGTTGCATTTAGACTTACCAGTAATCTTGCTATGCATAAAACATTTATTTAGAATAAAAGCATATTTTAAACTCTTCTAAAATTTTAATTTGTAGACTGAGAATTATCACACATATAGGTGACATTCAGAGAATAATCATCTGGGTCAAAATCACATTTAGCACCAGGCTAAAACAGAATTTGTGGGGCTTATCTATCACCTATATTCTGATTCTAAGTCTCTTATTATTCTGGTTTTAATAGTTAGAGTCCAAGTTCTGGCTTACCTCACTACTAGTTCATGCCACCCTATTCCGGACTGTAACTAACAGAACTGTCATTCTTAAGAGTAACTGACTTTGGTATACAGAGAATATTTAGGTGAGATGGGGTTCTTCCCATCCCCTTTGTCTGTTCCTTGGTTTTTACCAGTTTATAAGGCAGGAAACTGAGTCAGAACACTTGGGATAAACCACCCACATTTAAGAATGTGTCTAACCACTTGTGCAACTCTGAACAGCTTAACTATTCTTCATCAACAAATTTGGTTTAAAAATAATACACGCCCTAAAGCATCATTACACATACCAGGTAGGTTCATATTAATGTGCTTGGAAACAAGACACTGGGAAATTATAAAATAAATAAGCCATATTGCCAATAAGTGAAAGACAAACTTCTTATGCCCAAACCCCAATAGTAGGATTCCCTATTACTTATACCAGACCACAACCTTAAATGATTCAAAAGCCCATGTAAGGACCTTCTGAGTATGGCATTTTAGTTCTTTTTCAAGCTCACTCATTATTCTTCTCTTCACTTGGCATCTCAGGTGTATGCCTAGGCAACCAGAGTCACACACCTATCCTTAAAGACACACCTGAAGCTTTGAACATCACATGGTTCAGACATTCTCAACTCTTTTTTAATACATATATTTATGTCTTTATTTTACATCCCAGCCACAGTTTCCCCTCTCTTCTCTCTTCCCAGTTGCTACCCCATACCCCTACTCTTCCTACACCCAAACCTGTCCTCTTCCCTCTCCATCCAGGAAAGGGCAGGTCTCTTATAAATATCAGCAAAACATGGCATCTCAAGTTGCAATAAAACTAAGCACCTCCCGATGTATTAAGGCTGGGCAAGAGAGCCCAGTATGAGAAGTAGGGTCCCAAAGTCAGTAAAAGAGTCAGAGACAGCCCCTGTTCCCGCTTTTAGGAGTCGCATAAGAGAACCAAGCTACACAACTGTAAGGTGTATGCAGAGTGCCTAGACCAGCCCTTTGCAGGATTCCTGGTTGTTGGTTCAGTCTCTGTGAGCTCCTATGGGCCCAGGTTAGTTAATTATATGAGTCTTACCTTGTTGTCCATGATCTCTCTGGCTCCTACACTCCTTTCTTCTCCTCTTCTGCAGGATTCCAGAACTCCACCTAATGTTTGGCTGTGGGTCTCTGCATCTGCCTCCATCAGTTTTTGGATGATGCCTCTCTGGTGACAATTGGTCTTGTGAGTGGACTGAGGTGGGTAGGGTTGGAGGGGCAGAGTACAAAAAGAGATGCCTGGAAAGAGGGGTCATTTCAGGTCAGGTAAAAACCTGGGACATAAAATCTCCCAGGAATCTACAAGGATGACCACAGCTAAGACTCCTAGCAAAAGTAGATATGTAGCCTGAATTAGCCGTCTCCTGTGACCAGATTGGTGCCTAAGTCAATTGTCACCAGACTTTCTCTTATTTATCAGTGAGCAGCTTGTTATAATCTCTCTCTCTCTCTCTCTCTCTCTCTCTCTCTCTCTCTCTCTCTCTCTCTCTCTCTCTAAGATAATATCACTCTACATACCTGTGATTGGTCTAGAAAATGCTATGTAGACCAAGAAAGCCTCAAACTCACAGAGATCCACCTTCTTCTGCTTCCTGAGTGCTGGGATTAAAGGCTTGCTCCATCACATCTAGACTATAATAATTTCCTTATGTATACATTCCTCTTACTAAAGTCTCCTCTAGGGGATATTTGGATTTAACTTTCACTTATTTTCAATGCCTGGCACAATTGGCACAACAACATGACTACCAGTCAGTTATGAATGAATTAATGAATGAATGAGTGTATGAATGAGCCAATAATTGCTAAATGAATGAACAGATCATTTTACACTGATTACTGCCAGTCGGCTATCCATCCAGCTAAAGGTGATAGCAGTTTAATCTGTGAAGTTAAAATAAAAAGGAGTGAGAAGAAAGCGGAATGTGGTTGATGTTTTAAAATGCCATGTTTGTTCTGTTTCATTGTTTAATTTTAAAGTTCCTTCATACGTCGTAATGTTTTTCTTAATTATTGCATACTCACAGCCAAATAAAACTATTTATTTTTAAATACTTTTGCAAAGTCTCATGTCTATAGAAACAGTCCAATGATAAGAACTCTCTCATGTCTATAGAAACAGTCCAATAAGAACTCTCCCATGTCTATAGAAATAGTCCAGTGATAAGAACTCTGTCATGTCTATAGAAACAGTCCAGTGATAAGAGTTTCTGTTGACAGACACTTTGGAATTTGTACTTTAGTATAGAGATTTTTACAGGAACACTGTTGATGTTTTTATCATGTTTGAAACTGAGTTTTTTCTGAAATTGTAGCAGATCAACGGGATGTACAGTGTTTAATATGTTTTCTGCATGATAGTCTAGTATGTCTTCTTGTTACTCAGTATAAATTACCTATTATATGGTCTGCAGGTCTGCCACATTTTTCTATTCTCAATTCTAAACCCTTCACCCTCAAGACTCATTCAACTCAGGAAATCGTTGTTCTTTCAATTACTTCTTCTCTTCTTTATATTTTGAAACTTTCTCCTTCTGTTAATTTCTTTCTCAAAATGGCTTCTGCTTCAGTTTAGGATCCTTAGAAGTAAACTTTAGTCAAAGAGTGAGGTATGGTATGTGGGAGGCAATCCCAGGGAACTGGTAGAGAGACAGCAACATGACATGAAGGGCAGGAGGGTAGCCATAACTCTGCATGGGTCTCCTGCAGCTCCATTCTCTTGGGACAGAAGGTATGACAATAGTGGGAACCACAAGAGCCTGGAAGGGTACCACTCACATTTATGTCTCATTCACAATCTCACTTGCACCTTCTGTTAGTGTCTGTTATTTCTCCTCCCATCCTAGGCAATTATTTTAAAAGAATAATTTTTAATTTTGCTTCTTTTCCTTATTTCATCTCCTTCTCAGAATACTGACACCTGTATACATCAGTTACCAGCCCTCCTTTGGCATTGTCCCTCTCCAAACTCCCCTCAAAGCAAACCATTAGACACTGTTCTCTTAATCCGATACTATATTTGGCATCAGTTTGCTTTCATCAGGGTACCTCAACCCATTGTTTCCTAAGCCCTCCCTATGGCTTTCATGAGAGTCTCATATTTCTCTTCCTCTGTTGGCAATCCCAAGGGTAGGGCCCATTTTGGCATTTTTCTCTTTGCAAAACTTTAATCACTTGGGTAAGTTCAGACACATGCTGCCCATAAACTGAGGGCTCACTGATGAAACCCTGACCTACACAGCCAGCTTCCTCCAGAATATTTCCACTTTAACCCCACAGCAACCTAAAGCATTTTGTCCGGAATATTCCCATGATCCTCCTGTCCCTATATTCCTACTTCTTGAAGTACATGCTTAGTATTTTATTCACAATCACACACACACAGAGAGAGAGAGAGAGAGAGAGAGAGAGAGAGAGAGAGAGAGAGAGAGAGAGAGAGAGAGAGATTTTGTTGGAATGACTCACAGGTGCAGTCCAGCTAATTCAACAATGGCTGGCTGTGAACAGAAAGTCTAAGAATCCAGTAGTCTCTCAGTTCACAAGGCAGGATGTCTCAGTCGGTCTTCAATATATACTGAAACTCTGAATAAGTAGGCTCCAATGACCGTGAAGGAATGGATTTGCTAGCAAGGTGAGGGCAAACAGTCAAAGAGTAAAAGTTTCCTCTTCCAAGTCCTAATGTAGGCTTCCAGCAAAAGTTATGGCCGAGATTAAAGTTGTGTCTTCCTGCCTCAAGATCCAAATCTAAGGTGTATATCTTCCCTCCTCAAAGGTATGGACTAGAAGGAAATTCACTGAAGCAAAGTAAACTCTCATAGATGTGCCCTCCATTTCTGGATTGTATTTCATTTCAGATCTACTCAAGTTGACAGCCAAGAATAGTCATAATAGTATTAAATTACTCATCATAGCACATCAGTTCTTAAGGGTCTGGAAACCCTTCACCTTCTTAAAGGGATAGAGCACAGTTAGCTTTCCTACCTCAGATCTTCACCTCCCCCTATTCATTATTCTCACAATTGGACAATTTTTTTAAATATTACTTTTCCTTAAAGTCCTCTGCTTCCTGTCACCCTCTAGGCATTATTTCAAATACATGATTTCAAATAAAAGTCCTTGCTTTCTTCTGGGAAAGCCACGTATGTCTTGAGGAAGAGGTCTGACCAGTTCCCACTAGACATTCACATCTTAGCTCAGGCTTGGTCATGGGTTTATCTTCCTGTATTAACTTATAGGTAAATAAAGGTGAATACTGTCCACAGTCCAGCATCACTAACCATAAGGGAAATGCAAACTACAAATGCTTTGAGGTTTCATCGACCCCCCAGTTGAAGGCTGCTAAAGAGCAGATGCTGAGGACCCTGAAGGGATGAGGAATGCTTTCACACTGCTGGTAGGAATGTATACTGGTGCAGGCTCGGTAAAATCAGTGCAGAGATTCCCCTTGACAACTGAAAGTACACACACCATACAAGCAAGCTATACTGGTTCTGGCTGTATTCATGAAGAAAGTGACCATACCACAGATATATCTACACAGTCATGTTCGTTGTTACAGTCTTTATTTTAGCCAAGATATGGAGCCAACCTCGATGTTTGTCAACAGAAGAATGAATGAAGAAAATAGGACATTCAGTGCCTCTCTCGCTCTCTCTCTCTCTCTCTCTCTCTCTCTCTCTCTCTCTCACACACACACACACGCATACACACACAAAATGAAGTATTATTTATTCATAAGCGAGAATGAAATAACATCATTGGCGATAAAATAGATTATCATGTTGAACAAAGTAAGCTAGACAAAGAAAGATAAATGCCTCAAATTTTCCCTCAGTTTCCCAGCCTAGGTTTAACTGCACACATATAGGTGAGAGTAGAATGGACACACTGAGGAGGGAAGAAAGGTCTAAAAGGGAGGGTGGAATGAAAAACAGAAAAGGTAAATCTCAGAGGTAGAATTCAGCTTCTCTCCCTCCCTCTCTCCCTCTCTCTCTCTCTCTCTCTCTCTCTCTCTCTCTCTCTCTCTCTCATACACACACACACAACTGAAAGAGCAAAAAAGCAATGTGCATGTATAAAAATCTCACAATGAAACCAATCAATTAAAAAATTAATTAAAAGAACAGGAAAGCCACACACAACAAAGAAAAGTGCCCATGGTCCACAGGAGTGTTTTGCTGTCCCTATATTGAGAACAGCCACATGCGAAAAGGCTTTCTAATTGAAACACCACACAAATGATGAAGATGGGTCTGTCTGGTAGTAGTCTTAGTTTGAAAAGAAGAAAAGAGGAATATAGACAGCTTAAAATCCAGGGATAGAGTTCATTTCAAAAACAAGGCACAGGCAGAGGGTTGTAAGAATTTATGGTTGGGAAAGATACCATGTGACCAGAAGTTTTTACTTCCCCAAATTATAACTTTCCCTAAACACATACAGGCTCTCGAGTAATCCAAAATCATTTTGTAGAAAAACATCTCTATTTAGACGAAATCAATGGAGACACAGTTACCTTGACTCTGACGCTTATGGTTAAACTCCCAAGGCTTACATTCCAAACGTAGACTTTGTAGTTTATTTCCATCTGTGGGATTCCATCATAATAGTGAATAATATTCTCATTTGTCACCACAATGATTATATGTCTAAAGGGAGCATGGTTTTTACTCTTAAGTGCTATAGGTAATCCTAGACAAGTCATTTTCAGTCAGGAGAGATGCCCACAGGTGGAGAGCCCTTCCTGCTCTGGGGGAAGGACCTGAATCCTGTTCCTGGAATCCATGTAATTGATGTAATTGATTCAGAACAGCTTGTACCTCCAGCTTCAGTGGATCCATCACCTCGTGGTAACCTCTGTAGGCATCCACACTCTCATACACAAATGAAATACAAATATATCTTCAAGAAGATAAGTCGTTGTCATTGTTCTGCTTATAGCTGGCTGTTTTTGGAAAGGACTCTGGAGTCTTTCAAATAAAGCCAAGTTCCTAGGGTTACTTTAGATGAGCAAAAGGGAGGCAAGTAGGTCCAGAGAAAGATGAGAAAATCCAACATTAGTGAAAGCAAACTGCACACTCCCAAAACTGGAGATTTCGTTAAAACATTTCTCACACGTACTCGACAAATATTAGAAAAAAGCAAGCCACACTTGCTAAAAGACTACACAGCCTGTACTTCAAATACTAGATGTTTAAAAAATGAATAATCTTTCAAATCATTCCCGGTGATCCCCAAGTAAAATCTCATGTGATCCATAGACAGAGCTGACAAGCAAAGCTCTTAAACCTTCCAGAAGCCAAGAAACCAACAATCACAGAGGAGAACTACAGAGCTGCATTTCTCTTACAGCACTTTTTAATTTCTTATTGGTCTGGAAAAATCAGAAATGCTGCACTTCCCCTGTAATGCAGGCATACTGAGTTATTAAATAAACAAAGGTCGCTCTGGGCATCAGTGGGCAGTGACTTGTAGCTAGCTATTTACACTCGAGGTACAAAACCAGATGGCTGGGTGAGCCTGGCACTATGCATTTCATTAGGGTGGTCGTCAGCCTCACTTTAGAGATGTCAGAGGCATATCTGTTATTCAGCCCAGACCTGCACTTGAAGGAAGGAGTCAAAGCCTATTGATGAAAAACATGGAACACTCTTTGGGAAAACCCTGTTTGAAAATCTGACAGACTGAATGGGAGCAAGCAGGATTGTGAGGGAAGCAATTATCACAATCTTGGGGTATGAGAATATAATGAAAAAATAATAATTATGAGTCAGGCAATGGCTACACACCCAACATGACCCAAGGGGATTATGAAAGCTTATTACAATAATCCACAGATAATACAACTAGTAGTTTTCTTTTTTTCTTTTTTTTTTTTTTTTTTGGTTTTTCGAGACAAGGTTTCTCTGTATTGTTTTGGAGGCTGTCCTGGAACTCACTCTGTAGACCAGGCTGGCCTCGAACTCACAGAGATCCGCCTGCTTCTGCTTCCCAAGTGCTGGGATTAAAGGCGTGCGCCACCAACGCCCGGATCACCTAGTAGTTTTCTATATCTGTCCCTCACCCTTGAGTTTCTCGAGTATTAAAACTTCACTTCACTCATTATGTTCCTCAGACATCTTTTGTATTCTGATGCTCAGGCGAGTTGAGGTACCTCACAATTGCTCATGTGACAGTCCAGATAATTTAGTGGGTTTGAGACAGGAAGATGTGAAGCTCTCACAGAATAGAAGTCCAAGCCCAAGCCTGCCATCACCAGCCTCTCAACTCTTGTAGTTCCTATACATTTTTATGGCCATTCAACAAATTCTATCACAGTTGTCTTCCTTAGCCATCATGTTCACACTATCATTCCAGTGCTGATATGTATGAGGACATGTTTCTTCATTTCTCCAGAAGTGATTGGGATGTTGTGTACTCATGGCTTTTTTAAGTAGTTGTTTAAACTTGAATAGTGTTCAAAGCATGAAAGAAATAAAAAAAAATCTAAGATGGCAGCTGACTGGCAATCCATATGTCCAGAGTTCTCCATCTCCCAGGAGGCCATCCTGCCCCCAGAGACTATTTATACTGTTAAATATGAACAAGGGGATCTTATGTCATCTGATGAATTAAATGTCAACTCTGACACTCCTGTTGGCAAGAAGAATCTTGTCAACAGCTTGGAACTTCAGAGACATTCCCAAGCATTTCTGTGCTCAGGGATGTTTGGGCTCACACTGGACTCACCTTCAACATGTGATATCATTGCCATTGTAGCCAAACTCAACAGGTACTTTGCGAGCATAGTCATTGTCTTTTTAAAGAAGTTTCAATATGTCAGGGAGACAGGGAACATGTTTAAGAGTGAGTAGGCTTGTAGCATTTTGAATGCAATGTTTCCTGAACAGCAACTGACCTGAAATATCTCCACATGGATCATATGCAACCTTTAACAAGACATTTCTCAAGAAAATGGCACCCCCAAAACACATATATGTGTGAGGACACACACACTATTCACACAAAAAACACTGTTTTTAATAGCCAAGGGCACTTTGGCACAATGCGGGGCGGTGGTTGTCAACATAAACAGATGGTCAAAGAAGTGGGCAAACACGTCGTGTGAACTAGTTCCATAAATGAAGGGTTTTTTATTTTATTCTAAATGCCACACTTACTTAACCAGCTTTCAGACAAGATGATACATGTAGCCAGTTGGAAAGAGTTCCCTGCCAGGCTTCTGTGTTTTTATGACAAAATTAAAAGTTCACAGATGGAATAACTCAAAGCTAATTCTTACAGAGTTTGTTTAGTTAGAATGGGGTGGGGGAAAGAATACCATATTGCTTCAAATGAAAGCCACATCGACAGAATGGGAGACTTCTAATTGGTTAGGGAAGACATGTAAATGGCTGTTCTCAAAAGTCTTTTTTTAAACAAGTGGAATTATTTACCCATTAAAATAGTAACTTCCCCCAAATAATTTGAGGACCACTTGTAAAAATTCCCATTTGCAAACTGAGCTCCAAGCACATGTTTAGCCAGTGTTTTTCGAAGGATCACAGTTGCCACTTTACTGAACTTTTAGAATTACACAATCTCCAGTTACATCTCCATCAGGCATTATGTTTAAAAAGACACACACGTATACACACACACAGCTTATGCCTATGAGTCAGGTAAGGAAAAGTTACCTGTGAGTGGAGAAAATGAAAAACGAAACCAGGTTTCTTGGCATGCCGCATTCAGAGAAAGATTTGAGACTTGGAATATGTCACTATTTTCTTTAGTGGGGAAAAATGAAACAGGATTGGGGTCTTGTCAAACATGGTGGTACATGTTTAAAACATGGAATGTATATAGTACTGCATACCAGATCAAAATTAAAAGAGAATTCAAAATGGAAACATATATTATAGTAGTCATAGCAAGTGAAGCGTGACCCAACCTTGCAATTTTAAAACAAACCAGGAATATAAAATGCAGTTCCAAAAGCTATACTTTACAAAAGAATATGTTTAAGTGTAACTTTCAGTAGAATAAACACTGAGAAGTACAAAAGGGAAGGGGGCTATGCACACAGCTACATACATGTACAAGGCTACATACATGTACCAGGCTACAGTGCATACATGCTCTGAAAACATCAAAAAAAGTTCTACCAGGTTTTTGTCATGAACATTATTAGATTAAGTAATTTAATAGTTTCAAGAAAATCTAAATATTTATGTTATACATAGGAAGTATATTTGCATTTGTATTTTCATTTCTCCTCTAGAAATATTGATTTGTTAAAAATACAACCACACCCTCCTGGCAGGAGCCAACACACCCCAGCTTCCTGGTATTCTTCTCTATCCTCAGGACCAGACAATCCAGGGCCTGTTTCCAGGCTGGTGTTCCAGTGCCTGGGAACTGCCACTGAGTCTCCCCTCCTGACGGGAGTCAATGTACCCCAGCTTCCTACCCACAGGACCAGGACTAGGACCAGAAAGAGGAGAACTACCAGAGTATTGGACTTGACCTTAAAAACAACTTCATGATTATGATAGAGGCCCTCAAAGAGGATATGGGAAAATCCCTTAAAGTGTCAGAAGAAAAAAACAAACCAAAAAATACAAGAAATGGAAGAAAAAGACAAACCAAAAATCCAAAAAAAATGTAAGAAGTGGAGGAAAAGACAAAGCAAAAATTGCAAGTAACAATTCAAACAGTGCAAGGGTTGAAAGCTGAAATACAGACAATAAAAAAAAACACAGTCTGAAGGAATTCTGGAAATAGAAGAGCTGGCCAAATGGTCAAATACTACAGATGCAAGCATAACCAACAGAATACAAGATATGGAAGAGAGAATCTCAGGTGTTGAAGATACACTAGGAGAAATAGATTCATCGGCCAAAGAAAATCTTAAGTCCAACAAATCCATAACACAAAATATCCAGGAAATATGGGACACCATGAAAAGACCAACCTAAGAACAATAGGTATAGAAGGTGAAGAAAACCACTTCAAAGGGGCAGAAAACATATTCAAAATCATAGAAAACAATTCCCAATCTAAAGAAAGATATGCCAATGAAGGTACAAGATGCTTACATAACACCAAATAGAGTGGACCACAAAAGCAAAACCCCTTGCCACATAATAATCAAGACCTCAAACATACAGAATAAGCAAAGACTATTAAGAGCAGCTAAGGAAAAAAGTCAAGTAACATATAAAGGCAAACCTATCAGAATTACGCCTGACTTCTCCATGGAAACTCTGAAAGCCAGAAGGTCCTGGATAAACATTCCACCAACATTAAGAGACCACAAATGCCAGAACAGACTACTATACCTAGTAAGGCTTTCAATCACTATAGATGGAGAAAACAAGATATTTCATGACAAAACTAGATTTAAACCATACATGTCCACTAACCCAGCCCTACAAAAAGTTCTGGAAGGAAAACTCCAACCCAAGGAAGTTAACTACAACCAGAAAAACATAGGCAATAGATAACCCCACTTTACCAACAGCCAAAAGAAAAAAGGGGTGAAATTCCACATACAATTCCACCAACAACAACCACTCCAAAACAAAAAGAATGAGCAATCAATGGACATTAATATCCCACAGTATTAATGGTCTTAACTTGCCCGTAAAAAGACACAGGCTAACAGAATAGATTGGAAGACAGAATCCATCCATCTACTGCATACAAGAAACACACCTCAACCTCAAAAACAGATGATACCTTAGAGTTAAGGGAAGGGAGAAGATTTTTCAATCAAATGTACCCAAAAAACAAGCGGGGGTAGCAATACTAATATCTAACAAATCAGACTTTAATCTAAAATCAATCAAAAGACATGAAGGAGGTCATTTCATATTCATCAAAGGAGAAATCCACCAAGATGAAGTCTCAATTCTGAACATCTATGCCCCAAATACAAAGGCAGCCACATTCTTAAAAGAAACATTACTAAAACTCAAATCACATATAAAGCCTCACACACTTATATTGGGAGACTTCAACACCCAACTCTCACCACTAGACAGGACCACAAGACAGAAACTTAACAAAGAATCAAAAGAACTAGTAGAAGTTATGACCCAATTGGGTTTAACAGACAAAAGAATATGCTTTCTTCTCAGTGCCACATGGAAGCTTCTCAAAAATTGACCACATACTTGGCAACATACCAAACCTCCACAGGTACAAAAAATTAGAATAACTCCATGTATATTATCAGAACACCATGTTTTAAAGTTAGAATTCAAAATCAACATAAATTGCAGAAATCACACAAACTCATGGAAATTGAATAATGCACAATTGCACCATTCCTGGGTCAAAGAAGAAATAAAAAAGGAAATTAAAGACTTCCTAGAATTCAATGAGAATGAAGACACAACATACCCAAACTTATGGGGCACTTTGAAAGCAGTGCTAAGAGGAAAGTTCATAGCACTAAGTGCCCACTATGAAGTAACTAGGGAATAGTCACACTAGAGAATTAACAGTACAACTGAAAGCTCTATAACACAAAGAAGCAAATAAACCCAGGAGGAGTAGATAGATGCCAGGAAATAAGCAAACTGAGGACTGAAAACAATAAAGTATAAACTAGGAAAACAATACAAAGAATCAATGTAGCGAAGAGTTGGTTCTTTGAGAAAATCAATATAATAGACAAACCTTTATCCAAACTTAACAAACAATAGAATGTGAACATGAAATTAACAAAATCAGAAATAAAATGGGGTACATAACAACAGATACTGAGGAAATCCAGAGAATCATCAGGTCATACTTTGAAAAGTCTACAATATTCAAAAATCTAAAGGAAATGGACAATTTTCTGGACAGATATTACTTGCCAAATTTAAATCAAGAACAGATAAGCAATTTAAATAAATATAAGGAAATAGAAGCAGTCATCAAATGTCTCCCAGCCAAAAAATGCCCAGGTACAGATGGCCTCAGTGCAGAATTCTACCAGAAATGCAAAGAACACCTCATACCAATTCTCCTCAATGTACTCCATGCAATAGAAGCAGACTGTCTTTGCTGAACTCTTTTTACAAGGCTTCAATAACCTTGATACCCAAGTCACACAAAATCACAACTAAGAAAGAGTACTTCAGACCAATATCCCTCATGAACACTGATGCAAAAACTCAATAAAATACTGGTAAATCTGATCCATGAACACATCAAAACTATCATCCACCATGATAAGGTAGGTTTCATCCCAGGGAAGCAGGGATGATTGAACACATAAAAATCCATCAATGTAATCCACCATATAAACAAGCTGAGAAACAAAAATCACATGATCATCTCACTAGATGCTGAAATAGTTTTTGACAATACCCGACACCCCTTTATGATAAAGGTCTTAGAGTTATCCAGGAAAACAGAATATACCTAAACATAATAAAAGCTAGATACAGCAAATCAACAGTCAACATCAAACTAAATGGAAAGTATCTCAACGCAATTCCTCTAAAATCAGGAAGACGATGCTGTCCACTCTCTCTGTACCTCTTCAGTATTGGACTTGAAGTTCTAGCTAGAGCAATACAATAACAAAAGGAGATCAAGGTGATACAAATCAGAAAAATTTTCACTATTTGCAGATAATATGATAGTTTATATAAGTGACCCAAACAACTCTACCAGTGAACTGCTTGCACCTGATAAATACCTTCAGCAAAATGGCAGGATACAAGATAAACTCAAGAAAATCAGTAGACCTACTATATACAGATGACAAAAGGGTGAGAAAGAAATCAAAGAAACATCACCCTTTACAATTGCCACAAACAATATAAGATACCTTGGGGTAACGCTAACCAAACAAGTGAAAGACCTGTATCACAAGAACTTTGAGTCTTTAAAGAAAGAAATTTAAAAAGACACCAGAAAATGGAAATATCTCCCATGTTCTTGGATAAGTAGGATAAATGCAGTAAAAATGGCAATCTTGCCAAAATCAATCTACAGATCCATTGCGACCCCCAATAAAATCCTAGCACAATTCTTCCCAGACCTTGAAAGAACAATAATCAATTTTATATGGAAAAACAAAAGACCCAGGATAGCCAAAACAACCCTGTTCAACAAAGCAACGTCAGGAGGCATCACCATACCTTACTTCAAGCTCTATTGTAGAGCTATAGTAATGAAAACTGTTTGGTATTGACACAAAAATAGAAAGGTAGACCAATGGAATCGAATTGAACACCCCAGTATTAACCCATACGTGTATGAACACCTGATCTTCGACAAAGAAGCTAAAATTATACAATGGAAAAAAGAAAGCATCTTCAACAAATGATGCTGGCATAACTGGATGCTGGCAAGTAGAAGACTGTGGATAGATCCATATCTATCGTCATGCACAAAACTTAAGTCCAAATGGAACAAAAACCTCAACATAAATCCAGCCACACTGATGCTTTTAGAAGAGAAAGTAGGAGGTACCCTTAAACGAATTGGTACAGGAGACTGCTTCCTGAACATAATACCAACAGCACAGACACTGATTAAACTGAGAAGCTTCTGTAAGGCAAAGGGCACAATAACAAGACAAAAAGGCAGCCCACAAAATCGGAAAAGATATTCACTAACTCCACATCTGACAGAGTACTGATCTCAAAACATATAAAGAACTCAAGAAGCAAGTCTCCAAAACACCAAAGGATCCAATTAAAAAGTGGGCTACAGAAGTAAATAGAGAATTCTCAATAGAGGAGTCTAAAATGACTGAGAGACACTTAAGAAAGTGCTCAACATCCCTAGCCATCAGGAAAATGCAAATCAAAACAACTCTGAGATAGCATCTTACTTCTATCAGAATGGTTAATATCAAAAACACCAATGACAGTTTGTGATGGAGAGGATGTGGAGAAAGAGGAACACTCCTCCACTGCTGGTGGGAGTGCCAACTCATACAGTCACTTTGGAAATCAGTATGGGGATTTCTCAGGAAAATGGGAATCAGTCTACCACAAGACCCAATAATTCCCCTCTTAGACATATACCCAAAAGATGCGCATTCATACAACAAGGACATCTGTTTCATTGTATTTACAGCAGCATTATTTGTAATAGCCAGAACCTGGAAGCAACCTAGATGCCCCTCACCTGAAGAGTGGATTGAGAAAATGTGGTACATGTATACAATAGAGTACTATTCAGCATATAAAACCAATGGAATCCTAAAAGTTTCAGTTAAATGGATGGCACTAGAATAAACCATCCTGAGTGTGGTAACCCAGTCACAAAAAGACAAACATGGTATGTACTCACTCATATATGGATTTTAGACATGGATCAGGGGAGTGCCAGCCTATGATCCTACTGCCAAAGAGTCTGGGAAACAGGAAGAACCCTAAGAGAGATATGCATGGTACCCCTGAGAAGGGGGATGAGGCAAGATCTCCTGAGCAGATTGGGAGCATGGGGGGAGGGGAAAAGAAGCTGGGAAAAAGAGAGGGGAAGTAGAGGAAGAGAGAGGAGGACATAGGGGAGCAGGAAGGTTGAGTTGGGTGAAGAATAGAGGAGAGAAGGGCGAGAGATACAGAGGGAGGCATTATAGGTTTGAGGTGAGATCTGGCACTACTCAAGTTTCCAGAGATCTACAAAGATGACACCAACCAGCAAAGTAAGTGATAGTGGAGAGACTACCTTAAATGTCCCTCCCTGATAATGTGTTTGATTACTTCCTTATGTGCTATTCTAGAACCTTTAACCAGTGACTGATGGAAGCAGAAGCAGACACCCACAGCTAAACACTGAACTGAACTCCTGGAACCCAGTGTCAGAGAGGGAGGACTAATGAGCAAAGTGATCAAGATTGGGCTGGTGAAACCCACAGAAACAGCTGAACTAACAAGGGAGAGCTCTTGAACCCCAGACTGATGGCTAGGAAGCCAGCATGGGACTTATCCAGACTCCCTGAATGTGGGTGTCTATGAGGCTTTGTGTAGTAGATCAGTATTTAACCCTGGCATACAAATGGACTTTGGGTGCCCATCCCACAATGAGGGATGCTCTCTCCTTTAGGGGAAGGCCTAGGCCCTGCCTGGAAAAAAATGACAGACTCTGGAGATTTCCCCATGGAGGGCCTTACGCTCCCTGGGGAACGGAGTGGGGATTGGGTGGGGGTCTGGGGCAGTTGGTGGGGTACAGGGGAGGAGGAGAGTGAGTGAGTTGTGACTGACATGTGAAGCAACCTTGCTTCTAATTTAAATTTTTAAAAAATCACTGCCAAATTGGGTGGAGAAGAATTCCTAGCATGAAACTATGAACAACAGGCTCAAGAAATGACCTTCTTCCAAAGCTGCACTTGTTTCCCCAGATTATAGGGACCCCAGTAGATCTAAGCAATATAGGAACTGAGACCCTAAGGATATCAATGGGTTTCTCTTCTCTGCATAGAATTAAAGCAATTAAAGCCAAGAATTTGAATATGCTTTATTCCCACAAAGCTCTAAGTGAATGGAGAACCTAACTCAAGAGTCTTGAACTACCCACTAAATGGTAAATCAGTAACTTCAGTTACTTTGAGGAAAAAGTTGCCAAAGACAAGGACAAGATCTTGCTTGTTGCTTCTCTCTATGAAACCTCTCACTTTAGTTTGAATGAGCTCAGACCCACTAGGCTTCAAGTGTGGCAAAGAGAGAAAGAAGACATCTGAGCTTGGAAATGTAGAAAAAGATGGCAGCCACAGCAGAATTGGGTTGTACCAATTACAAAACCACTGTGGGGGAGGGTGGTCCTGTACTTGTGTATTTCCTCAGAATGTTGAAATCCAGAGGACACCATGTTAGTAAATATGAAAGGGTTCTCACTGTGATGCTCAAGAGTCCATCTTTCAGAATGGAAGAATTTCTTCCAAACTATAAATGATTGATACATGGTGGGAAAATATCCCATTGATCAGTAATGATTGAAGTAATGATTGAGAAACACTGCTCTAAAGAGTTGACTACATTCTATGGCTTCTTAAAGCATTAATATATTAATATAGAAATGAATTTCCTAAAATGAGTGTGTTTTGAGTTTCCAAACTTCTTTATGAATGAAATGAAATTCTTTGAAACTCAGTAACAGACACTCATTATCCATAGATGTCACTGAAAAAAGATGGCAGATATTCCTACTATATATTTGGGGACCACTGTTTTCAACTAAACTTCATTTGCAACCTGCGTAGCAAGCATGTAAGACATGGAAGTTATAATTTCCTTCACAAAGACTTTGTTTCTTATATTTCACATCCTAACTGTTATGAGCATTATTCCCACCAGCCTGGACCCAAATGAACACTCAGAACTTATTATATTGTTTAATTATATTAAGTATAATACTGTTGGGTGTTGGCTTGGGCTTCTTATTGGCTAGCTCTGTCTTAGCTACTAACCCATTTCTATTAATCTATATATTTCCACATGGTCTTATCTTACCAGAGAAAGGTCTGGGGACTTGTAACTCCTCTGGCATCCTACATGTCAACTCACTATGCATACATTTCCCAGAATCCTCCTTGTCTCCTAGTCTTCCCTATCATCCTGCCTCATTGGCCACAGTGCTTTATTCATCAACCACTAAGAGCAACATATGTACAGAAGACATCCCATCACCTGACATTGTACATGAAACCAAGACAGCAACTTATTTGCATGAAAGTAGGGGAGAATGGACAACCAGGAGCTTTCTTCTGAAGTTTTCCATAGAGAATTCTCACATGATGCTTGGGTGGCTGCTAGGATCCTGGCCATAGCTTTCACTGACTCCAGAGTATGTAGTTAGAGAAGCCAATGTCTCAGCCACAAGAATGAGCATTGGATGACAAAGAAGAATGTTCCTTAGCATATCTCAATAATTCCACAGTGACAACAACTCTGTGGGGTCAAGGTATTCAACTCTGTGAAGTCAGGCTCTTCAATTCTGTGAGGTCAGGGTCTTCATGTACAATTATTTCATCTATCGAGAATAGGGTGTGGCATCCAGCAGTAAAACACCAATAAGTATTAATTGAATCATCTGTTATATTAAACAACATAGCATTTAATAAACACATTATAGCAAGAACTATCATTTGTAATGGACTGCATTTTTTAAGTACAGCAGACAATGATTATTTTGCTTCTACGTAGTGTCACTATTGGCCGCAGTTACTGGAAGTCATTTAATTCTTCTCCTCATAAATGCATTCATTAGGATGATGAGCGGGTGCTCATTAGTCAACCTGCATTCTAGAGGTAGTGGAGGTTAGCCCACTCAAAGCCTGACTTTTCCAAACATTTTGCATCTTTCATAAGAAAGAGAGAGAGGCAGAAAGACATGACTTCCCCCTCCCCCTAACCTTCACTCTTTGATCCTCTGGTTAATTGGGAAACAATCTCTCTTTTAACTTTGCCAAATATTGCAGAATATTTTCAGTAAATGTCACCATAAATTGAAAGCTACGTTAACATAGTCAGTGTGTTTCCTTTTCAGGCCCACATGCAAAAAAAATACTTATTGTTCTATGCTTCCCCCATTAGTGTTAATTTTCCAAATAGATAATGGGTGGCAGGAAGAGAGTCATTTAAAATTGTTACCCCTTGGCCTGACCAAGACTTTAATCGCTGCCATAAATACACAATAGAGCTCTTTAATGCCTTAAAGATAAACTTGTGTGCTACTAGTCTGATTACTTTGTGCCCTCACTATGCTTGTATTTAACAATGCAAAAATAGTTAAGCATGCTGGTAAAGAAAAAAACAGTGTTGTGGGCAATAATCTCATTCACATATAAGAAAATTCTTGCCTCCAACAGCTGTTACCTGTACATGGGTAGGACATTTGATCTGATCCTCGTTTTGGTGTTTTGTCTATGAAATTGGGATATGATCTAGCTCATGGAATTTCTTTACAAATCAGTTCAGAAAACATATATGCTGACATCACTAAAGATGTGTTTACATATTTCTATTCAGCTACTTTCTGTAAGGGAATCAGGGAATGGATTTTAACAACAGTACATTTTCTTAAAATTCGGCTTCAACTCCACATTCCAATATAAAATTCATAACTGTTTGTTTATGCACTCTATATCCAAAGCAGGCAGAGGAAGGGGACACAGGACAGTGGCAGGTACTATAACAGAAAGCCAGCAGCTCAAGGTCAGAGCCTCATAAAGTCCAAGTCTGTTAAGAAGAACTTAACAGTAATGTGCCCCTGGAGTAAAATTCCCCCTTAATGGGAACAACTTATGGTCTCTTGGTCTCCTTGCTGTTCACTGTAGTTAATCATGACCACAGCATGTGTGTATAATTTCTTCTTTGAACTTCCAAAGAGTGAAGGAAAAATCAGGATTGTTCTAAACTCTCATTCCAAACTTCAGGTGTACAAGCACAGAGTGTCCCGGAAACTCCAGGAGAGGGATTGCATTTGCTCAGAGAAATAACCCATGTAGCAGGAAAGTCATGGGGTGTGAGCAGATGACAGTAAAAGGTGCCTGAATCTTACATTTTTTATAGAACAGAGAACTGTGTACTCAAGCCCAGAGGAGTTGACGCTCCTACTGTGTAGCTATTTCAAGGTCATGAACAAAGGTAGAACTCAAGCACACAGCCAGTTACATAAACTATACATTTGTGATCTAATAAAATATTTTTGTCTTTACAGAGAAAATGCATGTACCATATATATGTGTATGCATATACACCTCACATATATGTATATATTTCTGTCTTGTATTTAGTTTCTTCCTGGTATAAAGAATTTCTCTTTTAAGGGGTACAATGTAAATTCTTTATTGCATTTCTTCACCTACCACCTCCATTCTTTCATTTACAACAAGCTAACTTAAAGAGCATACATGAACTGCATGTCACCCTAAAAGTCATTTGTCATCCTGTGTGGGAACTACGCTCTTAATGATGCATTTACTTTCATTTTGTTATTTTACCCCAAAGACCCTGAAGACTCTGACCTTGCCCTGTCACACACAGACTATCAAAAAATAATTTCAATAGAATGGTTTTATAGATGAAGTTTTTTGCAAACCTTGAGTCAGTATCAGGATTTTTTAAATAATAGCCTCTTTTTTTCTATTTACACAAGCACTTTTTGCTTTAATCACTGTTGCAAAAGAGAGCACATTGATCCACAGAGAAGATATTTGTATTGGAAGTTAATAGAATCAAATTAAAGACCCAGACAAAAAATCACTTTCCTAAGGACACTTAATATTTGTAATGAGGCCAGAAACACAGACTGGGTAAGATATAGCCTCTTCAGCAAATGTTTCTGGTCAAACTTGATGGATACATACTTATGAACCTGCATAAAACCGAGAAGCTTCTGCAGGCAAAGGAGACTGTGATTTGGATAAAACTGCAGCCTCCATCGTAGAAAAATATTTTTGCCAATTAGACCTCCAATAGAGGGTTAATTTCTAAAATGCATAAAGAACCCAAGAAACTAGATGCCTTGGATAGAGTTTCTACTGCTGTGATGAAACACCTTGACTGAAAAAAAGTTGGGGAAGAAATGTTTATTTGACTTACACCTCAGCATTGCTGTTCATCACTGAAGAAAGTCAGACAGGAACTCAAACAGGGGAGGATCCTGGAGACAGAAGCTGATGCAGAGGACATGGAGAGATGCTGTTTCTGGCTTGCTTTCCATGACTTGCTCAGCCTGCTTTCTTGTAGAACCCAGGTCCTCCATCCCAGGGATGGCACCACCTACCATGGGCTGGACCCTCCCCTTTGATCGCTCTTTGAGAAAGGGCCTTAAAACTGAATCTCATGGACACATTTCCTTAACTGTGGCTTCTTCCTCTCTGATGATTCTAGCTTGTGTTAAAGTTGATATGCAAAACCAGAGAGTATAGTAAATATCAAGAAAAAATAATCCAACTAAAAATAAGGCACAAATCTCAACAGAGAATTCTCAATAAAGAAATCTCAAAGGACTGTGAAACACTTTTAAAAATGTTCAACATCTTTAGCCATCAGAGACATGCAAATCAAAACTATTTTGAGATTTCATATGATATGATATAAGATCAATAAAACAAATGACACCTCATGCTGATAAGAATGTGGGGCAACACAACACATACCCATTGCTTGTGGGAGTAGCCACTATGGAAATCAACATAGTGTTTTCACAGGATGAAGGGCATTGGTGTGCCTAAAGATCAAGCTATGTCTCCCTTGGGCATACACCCAATGATGCTTCCTCCTTCTACAAAGACACTTCCTCAGCTATGTTTATCTATAATAGCCAGATATTTTTGTGACTTTTCAAGATGGATTCCTTTGTGCAGCCCTTGTTCTTCTTGAATTTGCTTAATAGACCAGGATATCTTCTTGTTTCTACCTTCCAAGTGCTGGGATTAAAGTCATGTGCTACCACCACCTATATAATTACCAGAAATTTTAAACAAATGACATTAAGCCACTAATTAATAGATTAAAAATGGAATACATATACCCAATCAGATGTTACTCAGTTATTAAAATATAGCATAATGAAACTCACAGACAAATGGATGGAACTAAAACAAAATCATATTGAGTGAGGTCCTAGACCCTGGAAAACAAATACAGTATGTAGTGGCCTATATATGGATATTAGCTATTGAGTTAATGATAAACAAGGTATAGTCTATAGAACAATAGAGGGTAGATAAAGAGTAAAGGACTAGAAGGAACAGATATAGATCTCACTACAAAAGGAAAATAGAATAGATAGTTATGGATGGATTGAGAGCACTGGAATGGGAGGATAAGGGAGGAAATGAAAGAATACATGATAAGACAGCAAAAACCAAGGGATATTTGAGTGGTAAGTAGGAAACAAAATAGAGCAGAAGCTTCCTAAAATAGATGAACCTACGAAGATGGTCTAAATCAAATCAATAATAAGGGTGACAGACCCCTGACTGGCCATCTCCTGTAAACAAATGAAGCTTCCATTACTGGCATTGGGTTACATCCAATCACATTGTTAAACAAAAGGGTCTCATGGAAATTCCCAAACAACTCTGACTCTTGCTAAGGCAATACATTGTTCTCTGCAAACTGACAGCAAGGCCCACTATTGAAGATAACATCTACACAGATCATTGAACATAGGGAAGACAAGATGGTAACTGCTTAGAGCCTTCATTCTTAAGCTCTAAAGCCTTTGGTACATCAGGTACTCTGCACATTACCGGAAAAGAAACATAAACACCAAGTCACCCACAAACCTTTGATCTGTAATGGTGTCCTGTTTGCAAGATACACTAAGACAATGGTTTTAGAAACAATACAGATATTTCAGTTTATTAATCAGCAGTTCTGGAATTTGGGGTGGATTTTTTGCAGTTCTGTATCTATTTTGGAATTAACCCTGCATCTGAAGTATTGCTGGCTTGCTCCTCATAGCTTGGTAAGACAAGCTGCCCAGGAGGGACATTACCCACCATGTTCTGTGCCCTTTCCTATTCCGAAGGCTGTCGCCCCACTCTGCTACACTGTGCCCTCCCATGTCAATCACTGATTAAGAAAACGTCCCCAGGCTTTCCCACGCATCAGTCCTACGAAGGCAATATCTTGGTTGTGGGCCCCGCCTCTCCGCTAACTCTATCTTGGGTAAAGGTGACTGAAAATCAAACAAGTAAAAGGATATCCTCTCAAGTAACTATGAGTAGATTTGACTTATCTACCACAAATATATGTGTGTCTTAAAATTACCAAACCGTGAAATAAATAACATATGAGTTTTCAACTACACAGGATCACATCATGCATATATTCATGAAAACCTTTTCAGTAAAATGCTCACATTCGGAGGAAGACACACCAGGATGATGCTCTTCCTTCTTCACCCAGTCCTTCTTCCCTCAGCTCTCAGCTCTAGTCCCTTTGGCAACTTTCTTCCTTTCCCCCTTTGGACACATTGTGAGATATTTAACTTTTATTTATTTTTAAACTTTTACTTTAATGTTTTACTTATTATTTAGGAGTCATTTATCCAGTGCCATCTGGTCAGCCCTGAAAACATACATAACATTATTCAGACTTACCAGGTTATATTTAAGAACATATACAAATGCAGTAACAATCTTTTTTAAAGGGCCATGAATTGGAAAGGAAGCAAGGAAGGGTGTATGGGAGTTTGAAGGGAGAAATGATGCAATTATACTATAATCTAAAAACAGAAAAAAACTGTATAATATATTTTGATCATTACTTTTTTCTCCCCCCATTCCTCCCAGATCCTCCTTCACCTCCCTGCCCAACCAACTTCATGTTTTTCCTCTTTCTCAGGAAAAAAATGAAATGAACAAACAAACAAAAAAAATAGAATCCGATTTGTACCGGCCAGTGATCCCAAGCATAGCACCTGTCCCAAAGTGTGACTTATTTACCCAGTGTTACCCTATTGAAGAAAATTGACTTTCCCTCTCCATCAGTTGCAAGAAGCTCCTTGCCATTGACCACCTTTTGACTTGGAGAACCTGCCAAGCTCTTCCTCGCCTGAGGCTTCCATGGGGTCTTCTTTCTTGTGGAATATTATTCCTTCTTTGTAAAGAATCTTTTATTCTCTACATCCTAGCATCAATGTCAAACCAGTGAGATCTTTCCTGGCTTTTCCAAAGAAAGCAGCTCTCCATCCTCACAAACAGTCTCTGATGTGTTGTCATCACAATGCCACACTTCAACTGTATAGTACCTATCACTGAGCGTGCACTTGCACACATGTCTGTGCACTTGCACACGTGTGTGCTACTCGTCTTCCTCCATAGACTCCAGTCCCATGAGGGTAGGTCATGCTCCTGCTGCATGAAAGGATATGATGCCCCTGCCCATCTAACACAGAGAGAGCAGAGAGTACTGGGCTTATGCTTTAGAGAGATTCTTCCTAGTGTGCTTCTCTAGAATGTTACAGACTGATCACCATTTGATTATTTTTAACCTTATATTGAAGTGTCAAAAGGAGCTTTTGAGACTATGTAACTGACTTTGTTTAGCAATGTATGTGTGCATATCTGGGAAGATACTAAATATCCTAAATTTAACATCTATGTGCTATTATTCCCCCATTAAATAATCATTAAATATAAAATTTACAAGTTCCATAATAAATATGCCAGACTCATAACACCTATTTTTACAACTAAGATTCAAAGACATGTCTTATGATTATAAAATAATAAAACAAAGAAAAAAATTAGATTTTTGACTATGTTAATATTTTCGAACCATGGCAGTTAGCAAAGGAGATTTAATTTTGTCATAAACATTAGCTCAAAAAATTACTAAATATCAATACTCAAAGAAGTTTTTGCATCATTTGTCTCTAAATTTACTCAATTTTTACCCTTTACACTCTGCTCAGATAAGCAGAACATTCCCTGAGCACAACAACAATCACATTAGAGAAATGTTTTCAAATGTTATTTATCCCTCTGTATATTAATTTCAACTCTTCATAACATTTTCAAATGGTTATCAGAAGTTATTATGAAACTTGGTTCCAATCACAGTAAGAAAAACAATAAACTTTACCTTTTTTCCAAGTTAAAGGAAACATCTTTCCCAGAAAGTCAAACTATCTTAAAGAGATAATTCATTATTACTTCATGGTAAACATTTTCCACCACAAAGATACATCTTAAGCTCTCTTTGGGGTACACTGACCTGTTCTGCTTACTAAGGTCACAACTCTTGTATGATACAAGACAGACTTGAGCTTGGTGAGACTCACTTTTTCAGTTTGTGCACAAAATGAATTTCTTTCTCCAACATGCCCATTTCCTTTCTCAGCTGAATATAGACAAGTGTATTTGTATTGTTACTTTGAAAAGGAGTAGTAGTAGCAATAATAATAATAATAATAATAATAATAATATTAACAGCAACAACTGTATTAAATCTAATTATTATTATTATCATAACAACAACAGTGACAACAAAAATGGAAGCCCAGGAGGATGATAATCCTCCCTGGTTCTAATACTCTTAAAGAAAGGATCAAATTTAACAAAAAGGCAAAACTGGTCCACGCTTGAAGAACTATAAGCTGGAGAGAAGGCATCTTTGAATTATGGACATATGACTACAGCAAGAGCAGATGGAATGATGGGAAAGGATAACCCAGTACCCAGTGAGAACATTAGGCACAGTTACTATCATCAGGCAAAATATCTGAATCTGGATGAACCCACATGAGCTCACATTGTGTTAAATGTTATCAGAAGGAACAAGATATAATTATAAGACTATATCTTTTACAGTGGTCTGCTGAGCTTTGTAGTAAGAATTCCCTGCTTGAAAATCTCCTTTTTGTTAGGAGAAACACAGTAGCTGAAAATAGCATGGACTTTGCTGTACATGGGGGTAACAAAAGGAAAAGACTGCTATACTCACAATAATGAAAGTATCATTCTCATTGGCAGGAAGAAAAAACTACAGATGAAACAAGCCACTAGCCGGATAGCATGACTGAAATGAGTTTTTAATTTTATGGACAGGGCTGGGGTCCTGGCTCTGTTGGTGGATTACTTTCTGTACAAGAGTGAGGACCAGAATTCTGGTCCCCAGTTCTCACACCCATGTCTAATAGGCATGGTGACCCACCTGTTATCCCAACACTCTTGAGACAGAAACAGGGAATATCTAAGAATGACAGCAATTGGGCACATAAGTTATTTACCAAAAGTACTTTGAAAGATCATGCCTGAAATTAGAATGCTTAGTTCCTCAGGGTAGCAGCACCCATTGTTGTCTGAGAGCCTGTTTGGATATCCTTGCAGGGGAGTGCAGCTTCTCCTATACCCTTATCCAAGAGCCTCTCTATTCCAGGAAAGTCAATGAGCATGTTGTTTCAGGAAGGACAGTCATGGAGGGGTGAGGGAGAAAGGGACACCTACTTAACCAGGCAGATCAAAGGACTCAACCCTAGAGATCAATGGAATGATAGCCCTCACACCCCACCAGTCTTTCTTTAAAACTCAGAGCGATCAAGAATTGGAGAGGCAGAGGTTGTGTCTAGAAGCAAGCCAGTAAACCATTGATGGCAGCATATCATCTGGGATGCTCAGAGCTTCACTTCCCGGAGATTTTCTGGTGCAAAAAGAAATTGTTTCCCCTTTCTTTTAAGGAGATTTTACCTTAATAGATGAAATATTTAAGTGTTTCCTTTTGTATGTTATTTACATTGAGAGTAAAAAGTCTATTTCTGCTTCTGTCTGATTTCCTGGATACCTTCCGCCTTTCTGAAAATTAATGCACACATTGTTTGCCTGGTGACTAATGTGATTTTCCCTTATTTAGCATTCACAGATGTTTTCTACCATCTTAGCTAATGTGCATCATGATTTATGTCATACTTGATGGTTGAAGGAAGTAGGCAACTGCTAAATGAGTTATAGCAACCAGTTGTAACTTAGCCATGGTAATTTTGCTTCTGCAGCCTGGTGTTTTTAAATGCAAGCATTCTTGTTATTTCCTCTGGTAACTACATGGCCTGTACCAATGGCCTGCAACCTGAAGGAGCTGAAACTACAGGGGGAATAATATTTATATCTTCTACCTGAGACAAGTTTTATTGTTCCCAGTAATTCACAGTCCACAGTCTTTTATGAGACCTTCAAAGATATGGATACACCGAGAGAGTGAATGAATAATATTTTTAAAGTAATTTCCTACCCTCTCTCCTCTCTCCATTATTTAAAAAATATCTTAATATTGGGAATATGCTGGACTTGAGACCTACATTAGCAGATATCAAAATAATTTCAAAACTATAATTCACAGAAATTGCCCCCAAGACTTCATCTCTGAAAAGATTTTAACTTCTCTTCAACCCCCCATGGTATTATCTCAAACAATCATCATTTGTCTAATCCACAGTGTTCATTAGAGTTTCCTCCAATTCTTGATAAATTATTCTCCACACAAGCTTGCGTACCTGTGGCACCTGGTCAAATACCAAGATGGAGACAGACATGGCAAGGAGTGGGCTTCCCAGGAGCCAAGGACTAAGAAAGGAGGCCAGGGAATAGAGATGCCTTCCCACTGTCTATACTTCCTGTACCATGCATCTCCTCCAGGGACTGTGACCCTAGGGGACTACCCTCAGTGAAACTCAAGGCATTAATGTCGCTACCCAGTCTCATATTTCCAGATCTTCCTAATTGCAGAGCCAGTGTAGTCCAAGAAGTGCTGTGAAGTCAGACTTAGCTTATAAACAGCACCCTCATACTATTCCAAGGGAAAAGGTCTGAGGTCACACTCAGTAGTGAGTATCCAAGAATAGGCTTTACTCCAGTTCCCTCTGTGGTCTGTCCACCCTCTGTACCCCATCAAAACAGGATGAACATGTTTCCTGCTTCCCTATGTTCTCAATGACCCAATTCTTGTTATTCCAGCTAACTGTGAAGTTTGCCCAGATGACCACACCCTACCATACCTGTTCTATTTCCAAATTCCCAGGGAATTTAGATTCTATTCTATTTATGTGGGTATGTAATAATTAGATAAATATTTATGGAACACCAACTCTATGCACTTTTCCATGAGTCTGAAGGAAAGGCAACCAAGACAGACATTATCCTATGAAGATTAACAATCTAGCCAGTTATAACGTAACTCATGTGTTTAACCATTTCAGTGAGATTATGAATGATGATATCAAGGAGTATCGATACACTTTCATTAGCTACTGCAGAGGCTGGTTCAATACATGATTGAACGGATGGCGACACATTACAGAAGATCACTGTTGCCTGTGTCCTCACACTTGTCTGTCTCCCCCTACAGTTCCTTTACCCTGCATTTTCATACAAACCAGGTTGACGATATATTATTCTGTCTCTTATTGGAAAAAAGCTTCAAAATTCTCTTCTTTCATCTCAAATGCATATCTCCGTGTCTCACTAAAGTTTCTGTATTGCTTATGGTTGGTTACACTGTTTACTGTGAACTAAGAGTAGAAGTATTTCCTGTGAGATGAACAGAGCCAGGAGCAAGGAGATAGGGCTCTGGTGAAAATCTGCCATGTGAGTTGTTAAGCTCTGTGCCTCAGCCTTCCTGGATGTAAAGACAAGATTAAGCAAGAGTGTCTCTAATGTTTTTTCTTTAAAGATTTGGTTTTTTTAATTGTGTGTATATGAGTGGAGAATGTGTGCAAATAAGTACAGGTACCTCAGAGTACAATAGAGAGTCTCAGAGCCCGTGGAGCTGGAGTGACAGGCACTGAACTGGGGTCCCCTGGAAGACCAGCACATGCCTTAGCTGCTGAGCCATTTCTCCAGCCCTAGACGAACTAACCCTCTTTTTAAAACCACTGTCTCTGTGATTGCTTTCTATTTAGTTCAATTATTTTTTTAAACTACCTGATTTATGGGTTTGGGTCTTAAGAATTAAGAGGAAAGTAGGTAGCTTTTTTGGAGGGGGTGCTTATAGTTTTCTGTATGCCTTTAAATACTCTCCCTGAATAATTATTTAGAGATAAATAACAATAAAATTAATAATAATAAAAACTGAAACATTAACTGGTAAAAAAGTAGATAGCTGTGTTTGCATTAGCTGAATGCTTGGTTTCATTGGCACTTAAAGATTTATTTCATCTGAGAGAGAGAGAAATTAGGCAATGCATCAAACTGGAATTTGGAATAAGGCCATTTGTCACCATAAGGCTTTTATTACAAATTGCACTTCTAACCATGTACTTTCAATCACTTGAGAAAATTGTGCTCCAGGAAGTCTAGTACCACCTCACCAGAGATCCTGATGATGTTTAAAATTGTACTTAGACCTTCTAAGTTTGTACCCAATCATCTGTTATGTCTGGAGGCCCAATGGGGGAAAACTGGGAATCATTCTTGATTCTCCTTCCTCTTTCCCCACACTCATACATTACAATAATCATGACCACTCAGTCTTCAAATGGTTAAATACCATCACCTGGCCATGGCTGTTTGGAACCCTGTCATCCCATTCTCCTCAGAAGACCCAGAATGCAGTAATGTCCATACAGAGAGTGGTCATCCTAGCACTCCATTGATGATAGCATCTCTTGCGGCAGCATAGTCTAAGTTGCCCCACAAGAGAAACCAGTAGTGGGCTTTACGGTTTAACTCTGATATCCCCCACATCTCACATGTTAAATATCTGATACCCAGATAATGCTTCTATTTGGGCAGGTACTAGGAACATAAAGCTTAGCTGGATAAAGTAGATCACCACAGTGTGTCCTTGGGTGCTACATCTTGTCTCCAACTCCTCTTCCTTCCTGTTTGTCTCTCTTCCCTCACAGACTCTGGCCACCATGATGTTTATTCTCCAACTGCATGGGGCCAGGTAACTGCTATCTAAAATCATGGGCTAAAATAAATTTTTCCACTTTCAATTCATCTGTCAGTATTTGTGTGTGTGTGTGTGTGTGAGAGAGAGAGAGAGAGAGAGAGAGAGAGAGTGAGAGAAAGAGAGAGAGAGAGAGAGAGAGAGAGAGAGAGAGAGAGAGAGAGAGAGAGAGACGAGGTCTAACACGGTGAGATCCTAACTTTGCTTAGACATCCACACTAAATGCCAACTTCTAGCACTGTTATCCTCGAAAGGGAATGACAACAACGGAGAGCTGCCTGCAAAGGGTTCTTCTGGTGAAGCAGACCTTAGTTTTCAAATGAGGACCTGGGTGGCATGCCACAGAACCCTTCCAACTGTCATCATTTGAATACAGACAGGATGCTAGTAAGTGGCACTCTGGATTCCCTGCAGAGGCAGGAAGGCAGATTTGGAGCCAGAGGCCTTTACACCTGAGGAGAAGACAAATGGAGACATAGTCCCATCAACTATTTAACCCTGGGGTTTCATAAAGGGTCTCTTGGATGTTGATTCTTCCTTTTGTGTCTAAAAGTGTCCTTAGCCCAAGAGGAGCACAGGAATAGCTAGATCGGTTACCTTGGTAACTTTTGATGACCCTGTATTGCCCCAGGGTAAAAACCCCATGTATAAGCAGGAGAGAGTAACAACTACTATATTCCTGAAAATAAGTTTTAAGTGGTTGTTTTGTTTTGGTTTTTTATTATGTGTTTGGATACAGTTCACATATATAGACAACCAAAGACTTAGGGGAAAATACAAACAATAAATAGTTGTATGATGTCTTGTGGGGAGATGTTTATGTGTGTGGTGAAATTGTTAAATGTATTCTCACATAAAACTATTTTCCCCCCAAAAATTAATATGTCATTTTATAACAAAATTGGGGTATCTTATTCACTTTTCTTTAAAAGGGGGAATTTCAAGAACAATTCAGGGAATTTATTCCATTGTCAGCTAATGGACCCCAAGAGGGACAATTTATTATTGAGATGGTATTTTCCTACTACTTTATTCATATTACATCCAATACTCAAGGGATCCTCAAAAGTGCTATTTTCTCAATGTGCAGTTGATAAAAACCACAGGTTCTTAGAATGAATGTCATTATACTCTACACAGAGCAGGCAAGGTCTTTATTTCACATCTTTTCCTGACCATCCTGCAAGTTTCTACCTTTTATGTTCTTCTCAGTGTCTTTAGCTCTAAGCCAATTGGTTCTTCCATCCAGAAAGAAGAAAGAAGTAAAATCCTAGTAAATGTCACCCACTTCCTAGACTTTTACTGGCCACTTTCACATCCAAAACAGTGTGCCTACCAAATGCTATTTGTATTGCTTCTCATAATTCAATTAGGCTAATAGTATTTTACAGTAGATGTGGCCTTTCAGTTGTCATTTGCTAAGTGCTCCTAAATGCACGTCCCAGAACCAGGAGAGAGCAATTGAAGATTAAGCACTGATTATGGGATAAACTGCAAGGTAAATAATCCACAGTAACATTTTTACTAACATTACAAACTCTGTCTAACCCTGTCCTATAATAGTGTCACATGAAAATAATCCCTGATTTTATCCCAAATCCATATCAGATGCTTCAGTATCTGACTCCAACCCCCCACTTGGCCATGTTTAAACTACATTATATCAATACCATAGCTATTTATTTGCCTGTATTTTAACCAGTCTAAATTCTAGAATATAAACATATAAATAAAGAAGCCTCTGCTTTACAGGGACATCTCGATTAGTTAATAAATAGTAAGTTCTCCTTTGATTTAGTAAAAGCATCAGCATTTTCTTTGGTTCTCTCTAGTTTCCAGTATATTGTTTTTACTGAGCTGTGGATCAGTGTCTATCCCTGATATACAAACAGTCTTCGTGTGCCTATAGCACAAAGAGGGATGCTCTCTCAGCCTGGACTCTTAGGGGAGTGCCTGGACCCTACCCAGAGTAAAATGACAGACTCTGATATCCCCTATGTGGAAGGATTTGGCAATAGGGTGGGAGGGTGGAGGGGAAGGGGAGTGCGGGAGGAGGGGAGGGAGAGGGAACGGGGATTGACATGTAAAACAAGCTATTTAAAATAAAAAAATTGAAAAAAATAGAATTTTTAAAAAAGAAATACCTTCTACTGATCTCATAGATTACAGATACAAAAATACTAAGGGATAAGAACCTTCAAGCAAATGAGAAATATCAAGTAATGAACACAAGAAAACCTCTATGCCTTGATTTCTGGTGGGATAAATAACATAGCCCCTTTATGTTTGCCTGATGGTTTTATAGACTTTCTTATCCAAAAGTTTCACTAATTACATATTTTGTCCTAATTATGATCTCTAGCAGTGAGCTCAAATGTAAAAATCATCTGGGGTCTCAAGCATCTGGGAACATCCCAGTCCCAAATTAGGACTACCCAAAAGTCCTATTTTGATTCCCTTTCATCCTGTAGGATTCACCCTGAAAGTACCTCCTCAAAGAGGACATCTTTGAATATCCTCTGTCCACACCACTGTTAAACACCATCCAGTTTCTCCAGCATGCTGCCTTCAGAACAGCTGGTGCATAAGTGTGAATCCCTGGTAGAAATATTACTTAGTGTTGAAGTAAATTTCCCAAAATCCATCTGAATCAGACTGTGCTCTTCTGTTCCCTGCCATCAAGAATGGGTTAATGTAATTATGGATATATAGACTGAACTGGTCATCTCCTGTGACTAGGTAAGATTTCCAGTGGAGAGATTAGGATACCAACCCAGCCCCAGCTGCATAGCCTTTGGCCTATAGTCTGGCCTGCCTATAGGATGTGTTGGGGTAAGGCTGGTGCAGAAATTATGTGAGTGACCAACCAATGACTGGCCCAGCCTGAGATCCATGCCATAAGAGTGAGCTCACCCCCGACATAGCCTGGAGTACCAGAGTCCAGAGGCTGATGGCCCAGAGATCTGGGGTAGAACCAAACATGACTGGAAAACAAAAAAATGTCAGTGTAATGTTGGCTAGTGATATTCTGCTATACTCATAGATTGTTGCCTAGCCCAGTTGTCATCAGAGAAACTTCTTTCAGCAACTGATGGAAACAGATGTAGAGACTCACAGCCAAACATTAGGCAGACCTCAGAGAATCATGCTGAAGGACAGGGAGGAAGGATTTTAAGAGCCAGAGGGATCAAGGGCATCACAAGAAAACCCACAGAATCAACTAACCAGGACTCATAGAGGTTCACAGAGAGTGAACCAACAACTAGGGAGCCTGAATGGGACTGACCTAAGCCCTCTGCATATATGTGACAGTTGTTAACTTGGTTTTCTCCTGGAATTCCTTACAGTGGGAGCACTGACTATCTCCAATTCTTTCGCTGACTTTGAGGACCTAATTACTCATACTGGGTTGCCTTGCCCAGCCTTAATTAAAGGTAAGGTTCTTAGTCTTACTACAGCTGTGGCCCAACTTCATCCCAGGTCCTGTGACGTCATCAGGAGGTATTTTCATGTTTCACCATGGTTGGCCCATCATTTACTTGCAAAATAGTCTTAGCACATATAGATAAATAATAGTTTATAAGTTCCCCACATAGAGCATTGTTTTAGAAAACCAAAGTTGCAGCTTTGGGGAAAGTTCTGCAGATGTCCAAAACAAAGCCAAGTCATTGTTCAGCAATAACTAGCAGTTGAAAGCTGTATGCATGAAGAATTGTGCTCATGGGTAGGAAGGAAACCACACCTAAGCCGATCTAACACATTGTAACTGGTCTTCAGGACCTTGAAGTAAAAGCTTCCACCCTCTGAAAACGAGGGTTTTTCTTCCAGTAACTCTGGTGTCCTTAAAGGAAGGCAAGAGCATGAATTACATGTGATTTCAATTTCTTTCAGTCTAAAAAAGAAAAGCACTGGGTGAAGCCTGCTGACTTCCCCCGCCCCTGCAAACTCACTTCAGTAGCTGACTCTGTCCAGTTGCACACTCACTCACTTCATGGTGGTCTGGGCTCCAGTGGGGACGCTTGTCAGCATGGGTCAGTTCTGCTTCCTCCAGGTTCTGTGCAAAGGGCCGAGCCGCTCTCCACCTGAAGCACCCAGTTCCTCTTCTCTCATGCATCTCCATTCACCCTAGGCTTGTCTCCTCTTAATTTGGAGAACCATTTCCCTGAGCCTGCAGTTTAGGGTTGAAGGGATGGGAGGAGGGGCTTGGATTCCGGTGAACAGCTGGGGCCCATCACTTCTCATTGCAGGTCTTGGGGAGATGTGGTTGACAGAGTGATGCACAGAGCCTGTCCCAGTTAATGACTTCACCATTCTCCATCATTATCCCCATCATTAGGAAATTAGGAGGACAGAAGGTATTTACTGTAAACCTGCCACCTCCCAAGGAGAGATAAATAGAAACTGATAAATGGGCTCTTCTGGTGCTGTTCGTCTATTAACCTTCTGCTTCCCAGCTCTGGCATATGCATGCCATCCTGCCATTAATATCCAGTAATTGGCATGGCAGCGGGCAATATGATCATACCTTTACTCTGAACGCTCCCTCTGTGCGGTGTGCCTGTGCAAGCACACAATTACGATCATAATGAAGCTTTGCTAAACAATCCAGTTGAAAGACATTAGGCAGTTGTTCCCCAGCTATAGCACCAGCCTCCCACAGTTGTTCATCACTTAACTCGTTGCTAGCCTGGGCACTCTCTGCTGTGGCTGATACCTTTGTATAACTGCTATTCATTAAATGCACACTTGGTTCTGGTTTTTATTAATGTATTTTCCCCCAGCTTGGTACTTTTACAAGCAAAAGTTGGGCCAACCAATAGGTTGGAACTATCCTACCTGATTAATTCCTTATTCCTCATGAGGGCACTTGGTTCATATTTTTACTAATATATTCTTTTTCTTAGCTTACAAGCAAAGGTTGGGCCAATAGGTTGGAACTTTCTTACCTGATTATTTATTGCCTATTCCTCATAGAGGCAGAAAAGAGTCTCATTTATATTGTGGCCACTACTAACCTCTCATTTGTCACTACTTGAGAGCAGAGCAGGGGCGTTTAATGAGATGCTGGTTCATTAGCACATACCTAGGTAAATAAAGGGAAGGTAGGTTGTAGTTCTTTAGATTAAGACTGCATGATAATGGAGCAGACAGGTCAGTGACAACCTTGGCCCTGCCGTTAAGAAGATGTCACCCTTTATTCCAGGAGAGCCTGGAGGACTTCACAGAGAACCAGGTTCCACGAGGACAGCAACCTCATTCTGTCATCCATCTGCTCACATTGTGGCTACAAAATGGACATTTGGTCTCTGCTTCCCTGACCTATTTCTCCCCAGTTAAACTGTGATGTTTACTGTGAGGGCTTCACAATACTGACTGCAGTGAGCAGACGGTTTCCTAGGATGAAAGATGAAAGATCAACAATTTCTTAAAAGCATAGGATGGGTTCTGTTAGATGAATCAAGCAGACCCTAAACATAGCTCTAAGAGAAGAAAAGCAAAGCAAAAACCAGTTCTGATTGAGGTGTGGGGGCAGGGTGAGAAGAAGCAGCATCAGCAAAGAAATAAAAAGCAATAAAAGGCTTGAGAAGAAAATGACATGACAACCTTATTACTGGTGTTCAGGAACCATAGCCTCTCTGTCAGAAAAACACCAGATCACCCATTTGAGAACTTCATAAAACTAAATGACCAATAGATTATAGCTCAGGCCCTCCTTCCACATGGCATAAAACAAATAATAATATCTCCAATAAGTATAACAAATAGGATGATGTTCCCATCTCCTGCAGACTCAGGACAAAACAGGCTATAACATCTTACACTTCCTCTTCACATGTACCCCTGAATAGCCTGCTAACCTGACAGTCAACTTCAGTCTCCTCAGCTGTCTACCCATCATCTGTCTTCAAACACAGAATCTGGATACATCTGGACCGTCTTGGGCATCCTGAGGCTGTGGAGAGACCTGAGGGCAGACTCCTGACCCATCCAGCATCTGACAGCAGCACACACCTTTCATGATAAGATGATAATGTTCTCAGTGCTGACGCCGTGGCAGCAGGGCATCGCTGCCAATTCTGTACGTCTCATTTCTGTCTTTTTGTTTTCACAAAGACCTTTCACACAGTCTTCTCTCATCCACAACAAAACCTGGAAGAGTCAAGAGCTACTAGATCCCTTCTGCATAACATGAGAACTAAGTCACTTTCACATTTCACAAACTACAGACTCAAATTTCTTAGAAAACCCTATTAACAGTGTGTCCCCTGTGAACAGCTCTCCCGGAGTCTCCTCCATAACAACTGTGTAGCCCTGTGAAGAAGTACAATGTTTCAGAAACAGGGAGTAAGTGAAGAAACACAATGTTTCGGAAATACAGGTGTTTTTTCCATCAGGGAACTGAATCAACTCTCACTGCCTAAACTGGCATAGATAATTTTTTTAAATTTCTTGAATATTCTTTATCTCAACAACGAGAGTGGAATATTTTAGCTAAGCAAAAATATCTAAGGTGAGGAGAAATGAAAAGAAACAGTTAGCATGTCAGTTATGAAGGTTGTTGGGAAAATGGGAAGATACAGGAAAAGAAGTGCAAGAGAGAGAGCGAGGAAGGAATGGAAGAGAGCCTTGATGAGCGATGAGCTCACCTCTGGTGCATTCGGGCTACCCAAAAAAGAGGGGAAAACATGCATTATGCATTCAAATGTGAAATTCCTGTGAAATTAGAACTGATGACTCATCCAAATATCATCTTCAACTGACTGTTGTAATGCTGAGAGTGCAAGGACTTCTCTACAAAACATTATACAAATGCAAGGTCTCAACCCTGCTACATTAGAGTCAACTGAAAAATAAATACTTTTGCCTGGGCATTGTCCCAGACCTCCCACATCAGCCTATGGGCATAGCAGTGGCTAGAATTAATTCTGTTAAAGAAAAATAAAGGTGTCCCTGAGACTCATGAAGAAAACTAAAAAAGAAATTATTAAAGGAGTAAGAAGAAAAGTAGAAGGAAAAATTTACACCCTCTTACACCCTCCCATATCCACTAGAACAAGGTAGATATAGCGTTGTCATTGTATTAAAAGTAAGCCCTGAGCTACAGGACTCCTGCCATTCCAAAACTCCTCACTAACTGCTGCAGGACCATCCCATCTTGACAGTTCTGGTTCTGCTTACCGACTTAGGAGCCACAGGCTGGTTATACTCCCTTATAAACGGATTCCTGAAAGTTTAATTACCTCTGAAACATGGTGAGATATATGCTATTACTGCAAATCAGGTAAGTTCAACATTCATAAGAATTTCAGAATAAAATTCAGAGTGCTTTATATAAATAAAGGTTTTTCTTCTTGACGAGTTATCTAATAGGTTTCTCCCCCATTGTGTTTTACTTAAAGGATTGCTAATTGGATAATGGGAGAGAGCTTGGAGATGACAAAGATTGAAGCTTAAAATGTAATGTATGCATTTACATTTATATTTATAATATTCCATGGCTGATGTCTTAAAAGCATTGCTGCCCCCCAAAAATTATCTGATATTTTATTGACTGAGGCAATAAAAATACACTGCTTTTGGATGCAACTGGAAATGTGATTATGACCTCTAACAATGGTAATTTAAGTATTAATTTCCATCCATCTCAGTAACTGGCAGCATCCATCAATTACACCATTAGCTGCCCAGCGATTGCAGCTGCAAAAATCAGAATTAGCGTTGGAACTACTGTCACTCACCTGAAATTTTACAGTTCTAATTAAGGAGCCAGGAAACCTGTCAACAACTAAATGTCACATGATTGGCCTGCAAGGACAGCCTTCCCTGGCCCTTGTCTGGAATCTCTCACCCAGAATTCTTATGTCATTTCCTCCTAATTTAGAATTGGAAGTGTCAGAGAGAAAATTCTCTGTTTTGGCTTCCGGCAGCACCCCTGGTTACTGAGCAGATAGATTCCACAGCCTGAAGAAAGCTGTTCCACACTCCCATGCCCTTATATCTATAACACTCACATTTGTAAATCCTGGTGTAGCAATTTCTTTACTCATTTCCTACAACAGCTGTTGAAAACTTGAATGTGCCAGACACTTGGGGCCCTAGTTTCCTCTCTGTTGCTGTGACAAATACCCTAACCAAAAAAAATCATAAAGAGAAAACAGGTTTACTTAACACACAACTCCAGGTCACATACAGTCCATTATTGCAGGGAGGCAGGCAGAAACCTAAAGCCTCATATTTGTTTTCTTGTGCAAAGGGAGAGTAAACCCATGGCTCCTTGCTTACTTTTCTGCTCTTAGCTATCTTTCTCTACTCTTACAGCAATCCAGGGGTGGGTCTTCTCACCACAATTAATAGTCAAGACGATCCTCCACAGACATGCTCGTAGGTCAACCTGACCCATGATTTATCAAGACTTTCCTCCCTTGTGATTCTAGATTATGTCAAGTTACACTTAAAACCAGTCACCCCATATGGGTATTGTAGCTATACCAGAAGGCAATAGACAGAGAGTTGTTCTCAGGGCAGTTATACCCAAGGTAAGGAAATAAGCACATTGGCAATCAATAAGTCAAAGAGGAGAACAGAGTTCATGAAAACAACTAAAGCAATCATATAACAGGAAGTAAATGTTAAATGTCTCTGCAAATTTGTTAGCTAGAGCAAGCTGCCCTGGGGTATCTGAGTTTAACTGCATGACAAAGTAGAGTCAATATTCACAGGATCTAAGGAAGAACATTCTAGAAATAGGGGAAATAGGGTAAGAAAGCCCTAGGGAAAAAAGCAAATGAAAAACTGTGGATATGGAAACAAAAAGATAAAAAATCATGGAATGAAAGTGAAAAATGATGTCACAGATGGGAGGAGCTTGAATTTCATCCAAATACAGTGAGATGTCACTGGAGAATGTTTAACTGATTGAAATGTTTTTAAGATTACTTACCTGGACACTCTGTAAGCAATAGATTATAATCCTTGAAATATTATACATTTACAGTAAGAATAAGTGTAAGAGTACTGATAGCATTATTTTTATAGCTGCAAAAATTGAGCTAGAACAAAACTTTATCAACAGTAGAATGATAAATTGATTTGGTGACAGTTTTGTAACACACGACTGCATAGAAATGAAAATTATAGCTGTGGATGGGACCTCCATCTGAACATGAGAGAATGAAAACATAATTGGGTATAGAAAACAAAATTAGAGGATAATCCAGGCATCCCGATCCCACTTACAAAAACTGAAGAAAAGATATATGCAATCTTGGCATGCATACCGCGGTGGAGAGGTAGACTATTGTGTTGCATACCGCGGTGGAGAGGTAGACTATTGTGTTGCAGCTGTCACACCACTGTCTAATCTGTACAGGGTGGCCCCTAACCAATGTCAACATGAAGAACTGTTGTTTTTTTTCCCACAGTATCACTGCTCTCTGCAAAAGTCTATCACAGCAGGCTAAAGTGAGACCCTTTCTTCTCTGGCTTCAAATGAGTGGACTTATCATGAGAGAGTCTATGAGAAAGCATGTGTGGCCAGGAATTTTCTGGAGCTAAAGGAACAAGCAAAAACAATCAGAATTCCAGTCCTTTGGCCACCAGAAGATGAATTGGGCTGGCAAGACCTGGCCTGATGAGAATGCAGCCCAGCCAAGGAAATCTTTATTTTAGCCTTGTCAATCAGCAGAGGATACAGCTAAGGTTCTGGTTCTGCTTACCGACTTATACCTTCAATACAGCAAGGAGCTAATGAATGCAGTGTTTTAATGCCCTGATTTTTGTGATAATTTGTCATACAATAAAAGAAAAAAATACATGAATAACACATACAAACTGTAGAACTGTGGTTTCCTCTAGGGGAGTCAGGGAAAGGAGGAAAATATAATTATAGTATGAGCATCAGAGTTACTAATTGTATGAATTTTGGAATGTTAGAATAACAGAATGATAAATTGATTTGGGGACAGTTTTGTAACAGACTACTGTATAGAAATGAAAATTGCAACCATGAGTGGGACCTATATCTTTACACATAGGTACTTATCTGTGAGAAGGGACCAGTGACCTCCTCTCTCTTTCCTTCCCTGATCCAAAAGGGCCCAAAAATCTTTCTCGACCCTTCTTTACTACTTCCTGTGTCTCTCTATATGAATCCTGGGTCCTCCAAAACCTTTATGGCTAATAATGGTCAGCTAATCACTATCTCTGCCCTTGATTCAAGGTATGTGACTTTTAATTGACCTGATTCACCCATTTGTAATTATGCTATAATATCCACTATCTAGGGACATACTGTTAATACCATTAAAAGAATATTTTGCATTTCCTGTGCTTGCTTTGAATTTCTTGTCATCATTATTTCTTTCCATTGAGGGGAGTCTTATTCTTCTATCTGCATTACTCTTTGAACAGGGAGATTTACTTTGGGGATCCAGGTTTCTCTGGACTGGACAAGTGCTTTCATTGGCTGATGTACTTACTAGTTTGGTCTCCTCCTTCTCAATTGTCCATAGTTATAGTTCTGCATTCTCAAATGTCCCAGAACTGAAGGAGAACCTGGGTATCAATTTGGTTTTCCTTCTATTTAGAATTTAAATATTTTGTTGTTTTTGTTTTGATTTGATTTGGTTTTTTTTGTTTTGTTTTTTTGTTTTTTGTTTTTTATTTATTTATTTTTCAGTTTAAATTTAGATAAGAAACAAGGTTGCTTCACAAGTCAGTTCCAGGTCCCTCTCCCTTTCCCTCCCCTCCTCCCGTGCCCTCTCCCCAATCCCCCCCATTATCCCCTCATTTCCCCATGGAGGGGGAGGCCCTCCATGGGGGTGTCCATAGTCTGTCATTTCATATCGGGCAGGGCCTAGACCCTTCCCCAAGAGTTCAGGGTGAGAGTGCACCTCACATTGTTGGATGGGAGTCCAAAGTCCGTGTGTATACTCGGGATGGGTACTGATCTGCTGCCCAAGGCTCAATAGATTACCTAGGCCTCCTCACTGACACATTCAGGAGGTCTTGATCAGTCCCATGCTGGATTCCCAGGCTGATGCCTGGGATTCAAGAGTTAACCTCTGTCAGGTCAGCTGTTTCTGAGGGTTAAACCAGCCCAGTTTTAATCCCTTTGGTCATCAGTCCTCCCTCTCTGTTACTGGCTTTCTTGAGTTCATTCAGCTCAGTACTTAACCGAAGGAGTCTGCCTCTTCTTCGATCAGCCACTAAATGAAGTTTCTGTTTCCCAGACTCTTTGGCCATGGGATTGTAGGCTGGCACTCCCCAGATTTATGTCTAAAATCCATATATGAGAGAGTATATGCCATGTTTCTCTTTTTGTGACAGGGTTACCTCACTCAGGATGGTTTCTTCTAGTGTCATCCATTTGACTGCGAATCTCAGGATTCCATTGGTTTTTTTTTTTTCTGCTGAATAGTACTCCATTGTGTAAATGTACCACATTTTCTCTATCCACTCTTCGGTTGAGGGACATCTAGGTTGCTTCCAAGTTCTGGCTATTACAAATAATGCTGCTATTAACATAGTGGAACAGACATCTTTGTTGTACGAATGGGCATCTTTTGGATATATGCCTAAGAGTGGAGTTGCTGGGTCTTGTGGTAGGTTTTTTCTGAGAAATCGGCATACTGATTTCCAAAGTGGTTGAACCAGTTGGCACTCCCATCAGCAATGGAGGAGTGTCCCCCTCTCACCACATCCTCTCCAGCATAAATTGTCATTGGTGTTTTTGATTTTAGCCATTCTGTCAGGAGTGAGATGGTATCTCAGAGTTGTTTTGATTTGCATTTCCCGGATGGCTAAGGATGTTGAGCACTTTCTCAAGTGCCTCTCAGCCATTTTAGACTCCTCTATTGAAAACTCTCTATTTAGTTCTGCAGCCCACTTTTTAATTGGGTCCTTTGATGTTTTGGAGACTTGCTTCTTGAGTTCTTTGTAAATTTTGGAGATCTGTCAGATGTGGGATTAGTGAATATTTTTTCCCATTCTGTAGGTTGCCTTTTTGTCTTGCTGACTGTGTCCTTTGCCTTACAGAAGCTTCTCAGTTTCAGGAGGTCCCATTTATTAATTGTTGATCTCACTGTCTGTGCTAGTAGTGTTATGTCCAAGAAGCTGTCTCCTGTACCAATTCGTTCAAGGCTACCACCCACTTTCTCTTCTAAGAGGTTCAGTGTGGCTGGATTTATGTTGAGGTCTTTGATCCATTTGGACTTAAGTTTTGTGCATGGCGATAAGCATGGATCGATCCGCATTCTTCTACATGCCAGCCTCCAGTTACGCCAGCACCATTTGTTGAAGATGCTTTCTTTATTCCATTGTATATTTTTAGCTTCTTTGTCAAAGATCAGATGTTCATACGTGTGTGGGTTAATATCCGGGTTTTCAATTCGATTCCATTGGTCTACCTGTCTGTTTTTGTGCCAATACCAAGCTGTTTTCAGGACTATAGCTCTATAATAGAGCTTGAGGTCAAGGATGGTGATGCCTCCGGACGTTGCCTTGTTGAACAGGGTTGTTTTGGCTATCCTGGGTCTTTTGTTTTTCCATACAAAATTTATTATTGTTCTTTCAAGGTCTGTGAAGAATTGTGCTGGGATTTTAATGGGGATTGCATTGAATCTGTAGATTGCTTTTGGCAGGATTGCCATTTTTACTACATTGATCCTACCTATCCAAGAGCATGGGAGATCTTTCCATTTTCTGGTGCCTTTTTTAATTTCTTTCTTTAAAGCTTCAAAGTTCTTGCGATACAGGTCTTTCACTTGTTTGGTTAGCGTTACCCCAAGGTATTTTATGTAGTTTGTGGCAATTGTAAAGGGTGATGTTTCTCTGATTTCTTTTTCAGCCCTTTTATCATCTCTATATAGTAGGGCTACTGATTTTCTTGAGTTGATCTTGTAGCCTGCCACTTTGCTGAAGGTGTTAATCAGCTGTAAGAGTTCCCTGGTAGAGTTCTTTGGGTCATTGATGTAAACCATCATATCATCTGCAAACAGTGAAAGTTTGACCTCTTCCTTCCCAATTTGTATCCCCTTGATCCCCCTTTGTTGTCATATGGCAATAGCTAGAACTTCAAGTACCATGTTGAAAAGGTATGGAGAGAGTGGACAGCCTTGTTTTGTCCCTGATTTTAGAGGAATTGCATTGAGTTTCTGTCCATTTAGTTTGATGTTGGCTGTTGGTTTACTGTATATAGCTTTTATTATGTTTAAGTATGTCCCTGTTATCCCAGATCTCTCCAAGACCTTTATCATGCAGGGGTGTTGGATTTTGTCAAAGGCTTTTTCAGCATCTAGTGAGATGATCATGTGATTTTTGTTTTTCAGCTTGTTTATATGGTGGATTACGTTGATGGATTTTCGTATGTTGAACCATCCCTACATCCCTGGGGTGAAACCTACTTGATCGTGGTGAATGATTGTTTTGATGTGTTCTTGGATCCGATTTGCCAGTATTTTATTGAGTATTTTTGCATCAATGTTCATGAGGGATATTGGTCTGAAGTTCTCTTTCTTAGTTGTATCTTTGTGTGGCTTGGGGATCAAGGTTATTGAAGCCTCATAGAAAGAGTTTGGCAAAGACCCTTCTGCTTCTATTGTGTGGAATATTTTGAGAAGAATTGGTATAAGCTGTTCTTTGAATTTCTGGTAGAATTCTGCACTGAGGCCATCTGGACGTGGACTTTTTTTGGTTGGGAGACTTTTGATGACTGCTTCTATTTCCATAGGGGTTATAGGTCTATTTAAATTGCTTATCTGTTCTTGATTTAGTTTTGGCAAGTGATAGCTATCCAGGAAGTCGTCCATTTCCTTTAAATTTTCGAATTTTGTGGAGTACAGGTTTTCAAAGTATGACCTAATGATTCTCTGGATTTCCTCAGAGTCTGTTGTTATGTCCCCCTTTTCATTTCTGATTTTGTTAATTTGCATGTTCACTCTCTGTTGTTTGGTAAGTTTGGACAAGGTTTGTCTATCTTGTTGATTTTCTCAAAGAACCAACTCTTCGTTGCATTGAGTCTTTTATTGTTTTCCTAGTTTCTACTTTACTGATTTCCGCCCTCAATTTGATTATTTCCTGGCGTCTACTCCTCCTGGGGGAGTTTGCTTCTTTGTGTTCTAGAGCTTTCAGCTGTGCTGTTAATTCTCTAGTATAACTGTTCTCCAGTTTCTTCATGTGGTCACTTAGTGCTATGAACTTCCCCCGTAGCACTGCTTTCAAAATGTCCCATAGGTTTGGGTATGTTGGGAATTCATTCTCATTGAATTCGAGGTAAGACAAGTTTTCTTTGTGTAACAGTCCTAGCCGTTCTGGAACTTTCTCTGTAGACCAGGCTAGCCTTGAACTCACAGAGATCAGCCTGCCGCTGCCTCCTGAGTGCTGGGATTAAGGGCATGCGCCACCATCATCCAGCCAAAGGTTTTAATTATAATGCTTAATCATATGTGACTTACTATGCTATGGGTCAATCAATTGTTTAATATATATATATATATATATATATCATATATATGACTTAACATTTTATACAAATCATTTACTTAACTTTTAAAGTAGGACATAGTGTCTGGTGCAAGGAGGTATTCAGTCAATATCATAAAATAATAAGTGAAGTATTAAAAACTGAATGATTACTCTCTTGATTACCAAGAAGTTATTCTAACAGATACAGAGCCTCTCTGGGCATTCCTGTTGCACACCACTAGTCAGAGGCTCTGGTGTGACTCCATTAGTTCAGGAAATGTGTTTTTTTATCCCAGGCACCTTCAGCCATGTCAAGCAAAAATATTTAGTGAGTGAGGCATGGGACATCAGGAGTGCCACTTAGCAGCCGAAATGACCAAGAGTGACAGGGAGGTTTAGCTTGGTGCGTTTTTCACATTCAGCCAAAAACAGCCTGTTATTACATCAGCCCAGTGACAACATGGTATTCTGAGGATATTAAATGGTTCAGCATGCAGGATGTTGAACCATGGGCAGGCCAACTACATGTAAGGGCATAATTAGCAGTGGTGACGTCATCAGGTACCTCCAGAAGTAGCAGTGATTTCATCATCAGGTACCTCCAGGAGTAGCAGTGGTGACATCATCAGGTACAGCTGGAGGATGCTGCTGTGCAGAAGTCCAAGGTGGTTTCTAGCCATCTTCTGTGATCCTAGAGGTAACTGAACTCCCAGAGTTAATTAGGCTTGAGGCAAGAAGTTGCGTGCCAAATTCAGGCATTAAGATCAGTGTACTTCATCTCCATCTAAGACACTGTGTATTAGAGTTTTTATTGCTATGAAGGCACACCATGGCCTCATCAGGCTTATGAAGGAAAGCATTTAATGGGGCCCAGATTATAGGTTTAGAGGTTTGGTCCCTTATGGTCACAGCAGAAAGCCTACAGCATGAAGGCAGAAACGGTGCTGGAGAAGGAACTGAGAGTCCTACATCTGGATCAGCAGGCAACAGGGAGAGAGTCATACTCAGCCTGACGTGAGCATATGAAACCTCAACCCTCACCTGCAGTGATACACTTCCTCTAACAAGGCCACACCTCCTAATAGTGCCACTCCCTTTGGACTTATAGGGGCCCTTTTCATTCAAACCACCACAGAGACTTCAGTGTGAATCCTCCTACATTCCTACGAGATTCAGGAGATTGCTACTTTTTGAAAGGAGAGAAATGCCCTGCACACTGTAGAGTTTCTAGACCTTTCATCACTACATTGACTTGACTCCTGATTTTATTTGTAAAATAGTTTTAATTGAGCCTGTGAAAAAAGTAGAGTTTTAGAGTTTGTGCTTCTTCGCTTCTTCCTCCTCTTCCTTCTCTACCTCTTCTTTTACTCCTCCCTCTTCTTTTTTTCTTCTTCCTCTATTTCTCCCCTTTCCCCCCTCCTCTCCTTCTCCTATGCCCCTCCTCATTCTCCTTCTTCTGTTTGTGTTTGTGAGAAAAGGCCTCACTGTGTAGCTTTGGCTAGCCTGGAGAATGCTTGCTTACATAGACCAGATTAGCCTCAAACAAACAGAAATACACCTGCTTCCACTTGCCAATTGCTAGAAGTAAAGATGTGCACCATCACTCCTGGAAAGTTTGTGCTTTTTGAATGCATGTGCTCTGTCTTTCCCCTAAGCTTTCCTAAGAATTATGTCAGATACAATGTCCTCTAAACTATTTGCATGTGTCATCTGTGTTAGGAATATAGGTAACTCAGGTTCACATGTGAGAATTAAAGATCCCTAGAGCTCCCTCAGTGGACAGCCAGCCTAACCAAGCCAGTGATTTCTAGGGTCAGTGAGAAACATTGTCTCATAAAAATAGGTGGACAGTGATTGAGAGGACATCTAATATCTAACTATGACCTCTCTCTCTCTCTCTCTCTCTCTATATATATATATATATATATATATATATATACATGTGTATGTACAACATCTATGTATACACCCACTCACAGAGAGAGAGAAAGAGTGAGCGTTTCTAGTGATGAGAGAATGTATACCAACCAAAGTGATTTATTAAATTACCAAACCTGTGTATCATTAAATAATAGGTATAAATAGTGTGACACAACAAGACTATACTTGGCAGGGCTACAGTCTTGCCCTGAAGAAGTAACAACAGTATTTTACAAGGTGATATGTCCCTGTTGTGGAGTTACTCGTGGCATGGCAAAGTTTCTGGATTCTCTGAGCAATAAGTTTTCCCTAGGAGTCTCTTTAAATATTTAAGAAAAAAGTAATATTTGCACTAGAAAAAATGAGGAATAATAAGGAATGTAATAATAGATACTTGTTCTGACTATGAAATGAATTTCCATTTGAAAGGATAATTGGCTAGAATAACAGTAAATTCCAATCTAAAAATCATATAAGCAATATTTTTTAATTTACAGAATAAAGTAATCCCTGTACTTTGAAGTACCATTGTATGTGATCAGGTTTAAGACTGTAGTATGTCCTTCCATTCTCTATATCCAGGAAACATGTCTTGCTTTACCACACATTTACCAGGAAGTCAAAATATTAGAATCCACTTAGAAGGGAGGTGACTCATCTGAAAATATTTGCATTACACTTCCCACTAAGCAAGAGCTTGAGGAAGGATTCCAGTTGCTTAGAAATAACAATAGTGCTGGGTCTGCTCTGTGTGAGTGGACCCACCCTGGCAGCCCAAACTATCCAGAGTCTGCCCACAGTGCAGTCTTGGCTCCCCATGCCCTAAGCTTGAGCTTGAGCTTGAGTCTTGTCCCCCCCCATACCCTCTGTGTAAGAAGAACACCAGGAGAGGCTGCATCATCCAGAGAGGCCGACATCAAAGTCTTGGCCCACCTAAACTCACCAGGAGAGACCCAACCTGCAACTACAGGAAGAAGGGATGGGAAGACGACAGTATAAGAATACATTCAACAACAATTCAAGACCAATATTATACCACCAGAATCTAGGGACTCTACACCAGCAAGGCCCGAAAAACCCAATTCAGATGAAGCAGAAGAGAAGGACCTTAAAAACAACTTAGTGAAGATGTTAGACATCCTCAAAGAGAAAATGAAAAAATCCCTTAAAGAAATGAAAGAAAAAACAAACAAAAATACATGAAATGGAGGAAAAGACAAACCAAAAATTTCAAGAAGTAAACAAAACTCTTAAAGAAAGCAAGGAAGTTCAAGAAAAAAACAATCAAACAAGTGAAGGAAACAATTCAAACAGTGCAAGGCTTGAAAGCTGAAATAGAAGCAATAAAGAAAACACAGAATGAGGGAACGCTGCAAATAACCAATAGAATACAAAGGATGGAAGAGAAAATCACAGGGGTTGAAGACTCACTAGAAGAAATAGAGTCATCGATCAAAGAAAATCTTAAATCCAACAAATCCCTAACACAAAATATCCAGGAAATATGGGACATCGTGAAAAGACCAAACCAAAGAATAATAGGTGTATGGAGAGGTCTATGTATCTGTAGTGCTGGCCACACCCATTTGGGTGTGTTCACAGGTAATAAGAACATATGGGAGATAAAAAGAGTTAGGGGGAGGAGACTCTTTCTTTTTAGGTTCCGGTTGCAGCCTGGAGAGCAGCATGTGGACCTTTGCTTCTTGACTTTCTTGGCTTCTCACATAAGTGATTTCTCTCTCAATAAAATAACAAAGGACATCCCTATTTTGTGCATCATAATTATATTTCTGCATTATCCTGCAACAATATGGTGCCGACAACGTGGATATTAAGAACTTCTACTTAAACCATAACAAAAGCTTTAAAAAGGATTTTACAATCAAAAGAACAGAGACAAACACAGCTTCTTGGTAGCAGCATTTTTCCCAGGTGGGCTCTGTTTTGCTAGAGACAAGCAGATACTCATATGGCTCCCTTAAGGGAGTCTTCCTGACTCAGCATAAGTGACAAAAAACCGCAGGGCTCTTTTAAGAGCACCCAGGACCAAACAAGAATGGTGTGTTGGCATAGACTAAGGCTGTGAGCACAGCTCCCAGTGCTGGTGGTAAACTTACACTTGCCATGTCGGAAAGTCAGTGGCTAAAACAGCTGCTGTTGCTTTGATTTTAGCAATTTTATTTCACAGATAACAGACACGTGGCCAGAAAACCATAAAGAATTGCAGTGAAGTCAGATTCAGATGAAGTAAAACTTCTAAAAGGTGTATAGGGTCTCTAAAAAATATATGTAGGCTTGGAAGAGAAAAAGAAACAGGATAATGATTGGGTGTGGTGGCACAAGCCTATAATCCCAGCACTCCAGAGGCAGAGGCAGGTGTATTTCCACAGAGAAACCCTGTCTCAGAGAAAAAAATAAGTAAATAAACGTAAGAAATAGAGTAATAAAAAAGCCACATAAAGATGGAAGGTACACAGAGAGTCTGGATACTGTATGCTATTGTGTTGTCTTTGAATTGTTCAGTTGCTGGGGAAGGAGCAAAAACTACTAAAAGACATTTGATTATCAATGCTGCTGAATTAATCCAACTTACATATTTTGAAAATGCTTTAACTTCTTAATTTAAATATAAGGACAGGTTACCTAGAAAAGGAATTTCTGCCTTTGTTTCCACAGAAAATGAAGAGCTGCCAGGCAGTGGTGGCGCACGCCTTTAATCCCAGCACTAGGGAGGCAGAGGCAGGTGGATCTCTTTGAGTTCGAGGCTGGGCTGTACCGACAGCCTCCAAAACAATACAAGAAACCCTGTCTCCTAAAAAAAAAAAAAAGAAAGAAAAGAGAAAATGAAGAGCTATGGGTTTCTTCCAGACTTCTATGGTTTAATGAAGCAAGTCTCCCTGAAGCAGTGTCCCAGACAGTTCAACACCTGAAACAGCTAGGACAATGAAGACTACACAAACAAGGACCTGGCCAGGTTTCTGTGTGTGGTCATGACCCCCATGGTATGGACAGCGCCCCCAACAAGCAGGAGGAAGTTTGGAATGAACAACACCCAAATTCCCAAATATTGTTTATAAATTTTCGTTTTCATTTAAATGGAGTTTCTTATAAATGGTAATGATCACAGTCAATCTATTTCTAAAGGGAAAAAAGGGGAACTATGGAACAGAAATGAATACTTTGTATTGGAATGGATTTTCATTTATTGATACAAATTTAAGTTCAGTTTTGTGATATGTATGTTTCACCTCTTATTTAGGTATTGTGTTTGTATAACTCATTTTAAAAATGTAATGTACAATTAAGTACAGATTATAGATAATTACCTTTAATTGTCAAGACTTACAGTTATGTTAGGTAGGTTTTCTAGATATACAGACATTTATTTGAGATAGATATTCTTCAAACCTTTCAAAGACCTACAGAATAAATGGCATTTAAATGGTTTAGGGTTTTTCATAATAGTGAGACACAACTGCTCCTGGCAAACCAATTATGTCTGAGAGGAAGAGGGGCAATGAAGAAATTCCTTATGTAGTTTGCTTTCAACATGGCAAGATAAGTCATTTGGGAAAGAAACTGCTCTTGCCTGGACTGTTTGACTGTTGCTGTACAAACTGGACATGCAGGACCCACAGGAAAATGACTGCTGAACTTATGGACAGTCCTACAGGGTTTGTGCTTCATGAAAGAGTCTGCCACACATTCTGCAGGGCACAGAAAAATGACTGATGGACTGCCAATGCAGATGGACAGTTTAAAATTTCCTGCTTTGCTAAGAAGTCTGCCAGACACACTATGGCCTATAGGCTGAAGAAAGATGCCCCAACATTGCAGAGGAACTTCGGGTGACTATCTAGGTAGTGAGATGTCTCTGTCGATTCTAGTGTTTATACATTATCCTTCTGTGGTCTTTGATGGAGTTGAAGGCAGATAATTACAGTTAAAGTTTTCCTTAGTTATGATAAAAAGATTAGCTACATATAAGACTTTAGACTCATAAAGATATGACACATGATATTTTCTTTAAATCTTGCTAAATGTTAATGGACTAAATATTGTAACTATAATCCTTGCTTGATAACTGATTTGGTACATGAAATTTGACTATGTTAAAGTTAAAACCTTTCTTTTTATTCAGACAGAAAAGAGGAAATGATGGGGGAAATCCTTCTGTGTGTATGTCTTTCTTGTTGGTTAATGAATAAAACACTGTTGTCCAATAGGGAAGCAAGATAGGTGGGACTAGGAGAGAAGGAGGATTCTTGGAAATGTAGTCAATAGTAGATGATCACCATGTGATCCCAGGGAAGAGAGGATGTGTCAGGATGCCATCATCAGAAAGATAAGTCCTTATAGAAATATATATTAGTAGTCATAGATTAATACTTATGACAGAACTAGCCAATGGGAAACCCTGATCATTGGCTGACAGCATTGTATCTAATAGAGTCTCTGTGTGTTATTTTGAGGACTAAAGTGGCAACAGGACCCGGGCAGGAATCCCACAACAAATAGTGGGACCACTAAAGATAGGGTTCTGTCAACTCAGCCAGGTTCAGTGCAGTGCCCCAGTGTAGTGAGTGCAGATACCTACTGTGTCTTGATATGCCTTCTTCCTCTTTGATCCGTCTCTATTCACTGACTAGTGATCTTTAATAAGTCATATGTTCTCTACAAAACCACAAGCAACAGGACACTTTAATAACTTTCCAAATACCGCAGTTTAACCAAAACTGAAGTTCCTATATTCATCATCTCTCGTTCTGTTTTCCAGTCTCACTTTGCAATGTTTACATCTTTCACTCTAGAACTGTCATCCGCTCTTGCTAATGTGTAGATGACTATGTCACATAGATCTCTACAGTTTGCAAATTCCTTACTTTTCCCTATACTTGAGGTGTAAAGAACTCTTAAATTTGCAGGTACATCCTTTAGCACTTTGAATACACATCGCATTCTCCACTGGGACACATTTCTGCTGAGCATGTGTCTGCCCTATTTGCCTTTCTTCTCTAAGAAATCTTTGTCCAGTCACGTTGGGGTATTTCTGTGAGTTTGTGACATGATGTAATCTTACCAAGACATGTGTAGCTGTGACGTGAGTTTCATTAATTCAGTGTGATAGTCTGAGTGCATGTTGTATGGACAAACCTAAGGGCTCCTTTAGTTTTAAACATCAATACAATTCTGCAAAAACTGTTTTCCTACCTTCCAACTCCCTTTATTCTCTTTGCTTCTAAGTAGCTGTTGGACATGGTGAAGATACCATGTTCATGCCCTTCGATGGCTGTACTGGATAGTATCACATTTGTGTTCTCTTCCCCATCAGTTCTGCATTACTATTCAATGTATTAACAGTCTTTTAAGTTGAGCCAAGTACAACATTTACTCTATTTGCTAAATAGATCATTATAACTACTACATCATCTTTCAGTTCCAAGATTTACTTTTTCTTTTTTTTTTTCCTTTGTTTTTTTCAAGACAGGGTTCTCTGTATTGTTTTGGAGGCTGTCCTGGAACTTCGTCTGTAGACCAGGCTGGCCTCGAACTCACAGAGATCCACTTGCCTCTGCCTCCTGAGTGCTAGGATTAAAGGCATGTGCCACCAATGCCCTGCCCAGTTCCAAGATTTCTAATTCATATTTGTTCATATTTAGTTGTTCTGATATGGTACATTATGGTTTTTATACATTCCCTTTTTGGTTTTATTAATATTAGCCTTTCAATTACCCCTTCATGCTATCAAACATTACTTAAGCTTAAAAATAAGAGGTCTTTATAAGCAGGCATGTACAAAAAACTCTCCATTTTCTTGGAAATGAATAACTCTGAAGAGTTATTAATTGGTCACATAGCTGTGTGAGTGTCACCAAGCTAGGCTTCTGGGGTAGCAGATGTGTGACCAACAATATCATTCTCTTTCATTTATCCAAAGTTTCTTTTCAAAGTGAAGAATTTAGTAGTTTTTAATATATTTATAGGTAGTTGAAATTATTCTCACTCTAATTTTAGGGCATTTTAATCATCTCTAAATAGCAAGCCTCATATACTCACTTATAATTACCTTCCTCTACTTGGCTTCTGATATTTATTAACTTATTTTCTGTCCCTAAAGGTTTTTACTTTTCTGGGCTACCCATATAATAGAATAAATAATATGTAATCTACTATATGCCTTCTTCTTTCATTTTTGTGGCTAATAGTCCATTATTTAAATATGCTGCATTTTGTTTATTCATCAGTTGATGAATATTTGGGTGGTCCTATCATTAGACCATTATAGAGTAGCCCCATTATTTCAGTGTAAATATCATATTAGTCATTATCTGTTTTATGTTTTGTTTATTTAGTTGGTTGGTTGGTTTCTGTCTCAGCTTGATAAGACAGAGTCTTATCATGTGATCCATGATGGTCTGAAACCCTACATGTGGTAAAGGCTGACGTCACTTGTAGTCCTCATCCTCAACCTCCCAAGTTCTGGAGATCTGTGCCATCATTCTGGGCTTACAATTTAAACATTCATTCATTCATTCATTCATTATTCATTTATTTGTAATTTGAGCATCTTTGGATACCTTCTCTTGAGCCGGCATCTATTCTTACCTCAGGTGGTCTCTCCTGATAGCATCCTCTGAAAAGTTAAAGGTTGTCTTGGTTTTATAACTGCATCATTTGAACAAGATTGAAATAACCTTTGCTGAACCTGACAGCACTCTCACCCAGCTCCACAACCTCATGATAATATCTTGCCTTATAAATTTTAATGGACTTGGAGTTCATTAATTGTTACTTGCAGACTTTCTGATTAGCACAAAAGAAGCCATAACAATTTTATTGCTTTTATTAAGGTCAGGGGCTACCTAGTTAATCTATAAATCACAAAGCTTAGTATTAGATATAGATCTGTGAGTTTGTAAAAGCATTTCAGAAACATAAAACTCAATAATTAGTCTACATTTTCTTGGACTTATGTTACTAGACCCAGGGCACCATTTTATGTGAAGGCCTTTTATTCTTCATGGAGGAGTCCTTAATATTACACAATTATTATGGTCACAGTTTTGTCTTAAACATCTATAACCATAGTTTGGGGGGGAAAATAATTATAGACCAAATTTTAGTAGTAATGTGATTAGTGCCATTATTCTGTTTTGATTCTTAAAATCATTGAAAATATCATAAGGGGCAGCAGAAGAATAACAATAAGAGGAAGGAGCAAAGGGAGGGTAAAGAAAGCAAGAGAAAAAAAGGAATAAGGATAAACACAGAACTGACTTCTTAAGACTCTTAAATAGTTTTATAGTGGAAACTCTCAAAGTGAGGCTACTTTTGGATTCCAGATAGAGCCCTTTAAAGTAGACTACAGAAGCACATTTTATTAAGGGCATATTTTGTTTGTTGGCATATGAAACACTGGTCTTTGTTTGTACTAGCCTTATATCAAGAAAATCAAAACTTATATCTAACTTTCAAAATGACCAACAAGGACTTGATTTCTAAGACCCACAAGCTAGAGTTCTGGGCTAGCAGCTGTATGACCCTTGAAACAAAAGATAACCTAGGTTATACTTAAAAATTCCTCTTCCAAATATTAAAACAGAATAAAAAACTGTGTGACTCATACCTAGAAATCAAAGCTATGGATTAAACATAATCTCTCTGTTGATTGGAAATCATATTGGTCATCAATGGTAAAATGTGTTGAAAGTGCTATAGTATATTATCAATATGCATCAATAACCTAGTGTACAATAAGATGTTCTAACAATGAAGATAGACACTTATCTGAATTTCACTGTGGCCACCAGACTGAGATGTCATTGTGATTCAAAGGCTTTCTCATTTTCTGCTTTCCTAGTTGGAGCTAAGAAAGAGTTGTCTTTTGGGTCCTATAGGATGTAACATTCATAAATTATACTTCAATTAATACCTGCAATTTCCAGCCCTTCTTTATTTTATATAATTTCATATCAAATGCGCCCAGCACCAACCAATATTCACTACTAAATGCAGAAAGCAGAGGGATCCCTGGGAAAGTCCTGAGTGAATATGTGTTGTTGACATGGACATAGTCAATCCCAAGACCCTCTATACAAAGAGATGGCAAAGATTTGGGGTGGAGGGAGGCTGTCAAGTGTGAGCATTGACAGTGTATGCAGAAAATTCCACTATAGCTTTCTACCCGAAAATATTTGTGAGTTGAGGACCATTCCCCTACATAGATGAGCTAACCCTGTCTCTGTGATACAGATGAATACGGTAAACCATCATTCCTTGTTTATCTGTGTGTAATAATGTCACCCCTGTTCAACTATATATAATAAACACATTGAACCCAGACCACCTAACCTCAGCTTTTGTGTGTGTCCATGTGATTGTTTGTCTTTTCTTCATTCTCTCCACACCCCAGTGGGGTCCATCATTGTACTGCATAAAGGATGCAGCAACTAAAACTACTAAAATGTATTTGACCCCTTCCCTGTAAACTACATATTTATTAAGAGAGTCATCTTGTTCTCAATTCCTTTCCAACAATAGTGTTACCCAAGTATCTTGACATCTCATAACACTGTTTGTATTTCAACATCACCAGATAATTTCTTTCCTACTTTACTCCAGAGAGCTAAGTCCATGATACATATTTTGGTATTCCCTTTTTGATACCAATTTTTGTGTCTGCCATAATAAATTAGGATATACTGTATAAAAAACATCATGGCTTATAACATAAAAGCATACTTCATCTCCAACGGGTGCTTGCAATAGTGCTGTTAACCCAACAGTAATTCATTAATCATGGTCTCTCAAGGACTCAGAGACAGAAATTTAACCTTAATATATAATCTTAAAATCCTTTCAATGAAGAAAAGGCATCACAGCAAGACAGGTACATGTTCTTAGACTTTACAACAGAATATAACATAAATGAGTTAAGCAGAATATTTCTCACAGTTATGCACAATAGCAGAGAGGACAGGTGACTGCAATCTTACTGTGCCTAAGGAATGAGAAAAGCCAGAAATGGTGATCGGCACTTGCTTTTGTAAAGGGAAACCCATGAAATAATTGTTTCCCTCTTTTCAGCATCATAATAATTTTGCTACAATACTTTAGTGTTTATAGTAATATGAAAATAAAGTAAAATTGCAAAAATAATACTGAATTAATCAAATAGGTATGGCTACCCAATATAAAATGGCTAAATTAATAACTTGAATTGGAATGTCAAATCCTAAAGTCAGAACAATGAATATAAACTTACTCTCAAGGTTTAAAAATATTATTAATAAGCACTTTCATTCCATGTCAATGATATGGCAGAAGAAAATATATCAAATAACTTTTTAAAGAAAGATGAGGTATGATTATTTCTATATAATTCTTTCAAGTACCTATCATTTAGGAAACATTCAGATAATAGATGACTATTTACATAGCATTCAATCAGTAACTTAATTACAAATATATAGCCATATTCTTTAGTGTTTCATAAATAAAGTACTGTACAGGGTAGTAATTACTTGTACATATCACTTACCTATTTCTGTGAAGAGTATAATTCACACACAAAGCAAAGTGCTCAACAGACTAATCTCAAATGTTTGAGGACTCTTATTGTGTCATTTTTATGGATGTTAGCGGTAGTCAATTATTAACTTATTTGAACTACTGGAGTAAAAAGCAGTAAAGTGCCACAGTTACATAAATAAACAAACATCAACATTCTTTCATAAAATCTTCTGCAGCCACAGCTTACAAATCATGTCTGAAAATACCTTGAATTTGATAAATAAACAACTTTAGAGTAGGAATTTCATATCTTAATAAAAAGGATTATGATTGAAAAGTTGTTTTAAAGAAAAGGAAATCTTTCACATAACAGTGTCCTATTGTTTATTCTAAACAACAAAATATGATTATCATATACTTAACTATTAAAGGACATAGATATAATTTATGTTTCTACAAAATGGTAGATAGATAGACAGACAGACAGACAGACAGACAGATGTTATACTTTTTGTTAAAGTTTCCATAACACTATTTGGATTAAGATGAGAGAGTTAGACTCAGGTCTTGTGAATTAGCTTCCTTTGTCCTTTTCAGTTATAGTAAGCTACAAGAACTGCAAAGTAAATGCAGATTTTTTAATCAACAGACTAAGGCACTAGATTTGCTTTTAGTGTAGTGCAGATACCAAGAAAACCAAAGGCATTTGATCCCCCTTGGAACTAGAGTTGGCAGCAGTTGTTAGCTACCTGATGTGCGTGTTGGGAACCAAACTTAAGTCTTCCACAAGAGCTCCTATGAGAGCAGTATGTGCTCTTAACTACAAAGCCATATCTCCAATCCCTCAAAATGTTTTAGATTGCATAGAATAATGAAGTTACTTATTAGCATGAAATTTCAAGGTGACATAATGGTCAAATAATGAATTTTGAGATTGTATCAAGGTGGGAAAATCAGTATATGTAGCCATCCCAATCCTTATTTCAAAGATTCTGAAATGAGAGGGGAAAAAAAAGAATGAATATAAAATGTTCTGGAAAAGAGAACAAAAGGTGTCATTGGGAATAATGTATTCCCTTGCTGAATACATTAAAGGAAGGAAAGTAGACAGGTCTGAATCATAGAAAAGAAGTGACATAGAGCATCAAAAACCTAAGTCATGAGGGAGAGAGTAAACAGGAGACATGTAGTCTGGAAAATGCCATAGATTAAAAAAAACCGAGTAGAATAATAGAGGCCGATGGGTTACACACAGGCACTGTCTGCTCAAATATCTAAGGAACGGATCTAGGAAAGTTGGGTGACAGCTCTCAGAAGGAGTAGATGCTGAGCAAAGGTCTCCAGCTGTAACAGCAAAGGAAAATGGGAAACTTTATGAAGCAGAAGAAGAGAGAGTGCAGCATTCCACAAGGAAGCACTGGTGAAATTTATGGAGCTCTGATCTCAGGGTAAGTCAGTTAGCAGACCACGGGCTCAGAGAGAGACTCAGAACATCATCGTGTGCTTTCAGTTATGGATATTTTTCATTTCTTCTTTATTTCTAAAAATTAAAATATGGACTTTCTTTCTATTTTTCCCACCAGTCCCTCTTGGAATCACGGTTTATTTTTCTTGGTTATTGTTACACACACACACACACACACACACACACACACACTCACTGTAGATAGAGATAGCACACATACATATATACCAACTGTTCAGTCCATCTAGTGTTACCTGTGTGTATATATTTTCAGCACTGAACACTTGGTATTGAATAATCAATTAATGGACTCAGCTACAGGAAAGACTATTTCTCCAAGATGATTTCTCCTATTCCCAACACTCCTTCATTGCCTGTAGTTCTTTGTGTCTGGGTGGGGTTCCATGAAATTTCCCCTTCCATATTAGCATGTCTATTGATGGTATCATTGTTCAGGTCTTGTTTAAGCAACCATATTATTGAGATATTATGGATGAAGCTTCCCTTTCATTTAAGGAAAAGGCAATCTCACTGAAGATTTCATTGCCCTCTGGTTCCTATGATCTTCCTTCCTCCTCCTCCATGATGTTCCCTGAGCCTTGGGGACAGGAGACATATCAAATGGGGATGGACTCCCCCTGATCACTTGCTGTCTGCATTTCAACTAGTTATGATTTTCTGTAATGGTTTCCATCTGTTACAAAGAGACATTTCCTGTGTGATGGCTATGAGCTACACTTACTTGTGGGTATTAGGGTAACATTAACACAGTTACAAATGATGCTAATTTGGGTGTAATGTTAACACAGTTACAAATGATACTAATTTAGTAAACTGTTGGTAGCCAGTGGCCCTCTAAGATCCATGACACCCCTAGCTCCAGAGAGATGGCTAGAATTCCAGTACCAGATAAGATTTCTTTCCTGTTAAGTTGGCATTATGTACAAATAGAGGGATGTTGACTATAACCATGATATAATGCTACGAATACACCCTTGGTGTTTTCATCACCATGCTGGTCATCATTGTTGTTTTGTAATTCGTAGGTATCACTGCCGAGTAGAAATACGGATTGTCTCCATCCCTTGACTGCTTGCACGGCATCTTTTGGAATTATGAAGGCTAGTCCTCATGGAGGAGCTTTTGACTCAGAACAACTCAGGTTCACCAGGTCTTATTCCAAAAGTACGTGGTGTCATCAGGAACAGATACCTATCTTCAACCTCTGAAAGGTCACCAGGGGCAACAGTAATGGCCTACATTGTTGTGGGGGTCTCTGATAAACAACTCAAAAGGGGTTTTCTGTTGCAGAGGGTTAATCTCTTTGGAATTTTTGTTAGATAGTGCAAGGCTCTTGGGGGAAGCATTGTCAGCTAAAGTGGGAAATTGTCATTTAAATTGTTTCTGAATATATGCATACTCATAGATTTACATAGCAGGATACAAGTGATTGAGTTAAAATTGGTGGTAAGACACTTTAATTGGAGACAGGGACAGCGGATCAATATAAAAGGAAAGAGAAGGGAGGAAGGGAAAATAATGCCATATTTGAAAAAGTGACACTTTGAAAGCAGTGCTACGGGGGGAAGTTCATAGCACTAAATGCTCACATGAAGAAACAGGAGAACAGTTATACCAGAGAATTAACATCACAGCTGAAAGCTCTAGAACACAAAGAAGCACACTCCCCCCAGGAGGAGTAGACGCCAGGAAATAATCAAATTGAGGGCTGAAATCAATAAAGTAGAAACCAGGAAAACAATACAAAGAATCAACGCAACGAAGAGTTGGTTCTTTGAGAAAATCAACAAGATAGACAAACTTTTGTCCAAACTTACCAAACAGCAGAGAGTGAACACGCAAATTAACAAAATTAGAAATGAAAAGGGGGACATAACAACAGACTCTGAGGAAATCCAGAGAATCATTAGGTCATACTTTGAAAACCTGTACTCCACAAAATTCGAAAATTTAAAGGAAATGGATGACTTCCTGGACAGCTATCAATTGCCAAAACTAAATCAAGAACAGATAAGCAATTTAAATAGACCTATAACCCCTATGGAAACAGAAGCTGTCATCAAAAGTCTCCCAACCAAAAAAAGCCCAGGTCCAGATGGCCTCAGTGCAGAATTCTACCAGAAATTCAAAGAACAGCTTATACCAATTCTTCTCAAAGTGTTCCACACAATAGAAGCAGAAGGGTCTTTGCCAAACTCTTTCTATGAGGCTTCAATAACCTTGATCCCCAAGCCACACAAAGATACAACTAAGAAAGAGAACTTCAGACCAATATCCCTCATGAACATTGATGCAAAAATACTCAATAAAATACTGGCAAATCAGATCCAAGAACACATCAAAACAATCATTCACCACGATCAAGTAGGTTTCATCCCAGGGATGCAGGGATGGTTCAACATACGAAAATCCATCAACGTAATCCACCATATAAACAAGCTGAAAAACAAAAATCACATGATCATCTCACTAGATGCTGAAAAAGCCTTTGACAAAATCCAACACCCCTGCATGATAAAGGTCTTGGAGAGATCTGGGATAACAGGGACATACTTAAACATAATAAAAGCTATATACAGTAAACCAACAGCCAACATCAAACTAAATGGACAGAAACTCAATGCAATTCCTCTAAAATCAGGGACAAAACAAGGCTGTCCACTCTCTCCATACCTTTTCAACATGGTACTTGAAGTCCTAGCTATTGCCATACGACAACAAAGGGGGATCAAGGGGATACAAATTGGGAAGGAAGAGGTCAAACTTTCACTGTTTGCAGACAATATGATAGTTTACATCAATGACCCAAAGAACTCTACCAGGGAACTCTTACAGCTGATTAACACCTTCAGCAAAGTGGCAGGCTACAAGATCAACTCAAGAAAATCAGTAGCCCTACTATATACAGATGATAAAAGGGCTGAAAGAGAAATCAGAGAAACATCACCCTTTACAATTGCCACAAACAACATAAAATACCTTGGGGTAACGCTAACCAAACAAGTGAAAGACCTGTATCATAAGAACTTTGAATCTTTAAAGAAAGAAATTAAAGAAGCCCTCAGAAAATGGAAAGATCTCCCATGCTCTTGGATAGGTAGGATCAATGTAGTAAAAATGGCAATCCTGCCAAAAGCAATCTACAGATTCAATGCAATCCCCATTAAAATCCGAGCACAGTTCTTCACAGACCTTGAAAGAACAATAATCAATTTTGTATGGAAAAACAAAAGACCCAGGATAGCCAAAACAACCCTGTTCAACAAGGCAACGTCCGGAGGCATCACCATCCCTGACCTCAAGCTCTATTATAGAGCTATAGTCCTGAAAACAGCTTGGTATTGGCATAAAAATAGACAGGCAGACCAATGGAATTGAATTGAAAACCCGGGTATTAACCCACACACGTACGAACATCTGATCTTTGACAAAGAAGCTAAAAATATACAATGGAATAAAGAAAGCATCTTCAACAAATGGTGCTGGCATAATTGGAGACTGGCATGTAGAAGAATGCAGATCGATCCATGTCTATCGCCATGCACAAAACTTAAGTCCAAATGGATCAAAGACCTCAACATAAATCCAGCCACACTGAACCTCTTAGAAGAGTAAGTGGGTGGTACCCTTGAACAAATTGGTACAGGAGACAGCTTCCTGAACATAACACCAGTAGCACAGGCAGTAAGATCAACAATTAATAAATGGGACCTACTGAAACTGAGAAGCTTCTGTAAGGCAAAGGACACAGTCAGCAAGACAAAAAGGCAGCCCACAGAATGGGAAAAAATATTCACTAATCCCACATCTGACAGAGAGTTGATCTCCAAAATTTACAAAGAACTCAAGAAGCAAGTTTCCAAAACACCAAAGGACCCTATTAAAAAGTGGGCTGCAGAACTAAATAGAGAGTTTTCAATAGAGGAGTCTAAAATGGCTGAGAGGCACTTGAGAAAGTGCTCAACATCCTTAGCCATCCGGGAAATGCAAATCAAAACAACTCTCAGATACCATCTCACCCCTGTCAGAATGGCTAAAATCAAAAACACCAATGACAATTTATGCTGGAGAGGATGTGGTGAAAGGGGGACACTCCTCCATTGCTGGTGGGAGTGCCAACTGGTTCAGCCACTTTGGAAATCAGTGTGGAGATTCCTCAGAAAAATGGGAATAAACCTACCACAAGACCCAGCAACTCCACTCTTAGGCATATATCCAAAAGATGCCCATTCATACAACAAAGAGGTCTGTTCCACTATGTTCATAGCAGCTTTATTTGTAATTGCCAGAACGTGGAAGCAACCTAGATGTCCCTCACCTGAATAGTGGATAGAGAAATTGTGGTACATCTACACAATGGAGTACTATTCAGCAGAAAAAAATAATGGAATCATGAGATTCGCAGGCAAATGGATGACACTAGAAGAAACCATCCTGAGTGAGGTAACCCAGTCACAAAAAGAGAAACATGGCATGTACTCTCTCATATATGGATTTTAGACATAGATCTGGGGAGTGCCAGCCTACAATCCTATGGCCAGAGAGTCTGGGAAACAGAAACTTTATTTAGTGGCTGATCGAAGAAGAGGCAGACTCCCTTGGTTAAGTACTGAGCTGAACTCAAGAAAGCCAGTAACAGAGAGGGAGGACTGATGATCAAAGGGATTAAGACTGGGCTGGTTACCCCCCCAGAAACAGCTGACCAGACAAAGGTTAACTCTTGAATCCCAGGCATCAGCCTGGGAATCCAGCATGGGACTGATCAAGACCCCCTGAATCTGGGTGTCAGTGAAGAGGCCTAGGGAATCTATTGAGCCTTGGGCAGCAGATCAGTACCCATCCCAAGTATACACACGGACTTTCGACTCCAATAGAACAATGTGAGGTGCACTCTCACCCAGAACTCTTGGGAAAGGGTCTAGGCCCTGCCCTATATGAAATGACACACTATGGACACCCCCATGGAGGGCCTCACCCTCCCTGGAGAAATGAGAGGATAACGGGGGGGGGAGGGCACGGGAGGAAGGGAGGGAATGGGAGAGGGACCTGGAACTGACTTGTGAAGCAACCTTGATTCTTATCTAAATTTAAACTGGAAAATAAAATTTTAAAAAAAAAAGCCTTTTTACCACAAAAAAAGAGATAATGCTATTCTTTATTTCCATAAATTTGATGCATATTTTTAAAAGAAAAAAGGGCAATGGAAATTCTACAAACAGCACTGGCAAAGGTTCCAAGAAAAGTCCCCTCCTAGGCACTCATTCAATGGTGGCTAGATGCCATTCTTTAAAAGGGGTATGTGCAGGTAATATAGACCCCCTATTCTTTTTTTTAAGGAAGCTATAGTTTATTTCTTATGATAAAGTATTACAAATCATCTGTTATTCAATAAAAATTCTGTTAGTAGTGATTGAACGCTAAAATATTTTATGGAAATAATGCAGAGAAAATATATTCTATATCCATTTAAGGTAAGACCATTTAGTAGGATGCTGCAAGCACAGGATAGGAATTTTAAATCCAAACTGCGGTTTCCCAAACACTTGACTATCCCTTCTGAATTGGATAGATTCTCCATGGAAAGTAGAGAACAGGAAGTTGGGTTGTGTTAAAATAGTACTTGAGTACAATTCATTAGCATTTGACATGATAGCCGGTAGCGAGATAGAAGGTGCTCGAATAGAACTCACAACAGAATGATAAATTCTGAATAAATTCGCTCTTTTTTTCAAACTTAGAGAAGTATGCGTATTATTTTCATGATTTTTATGTTAAAATTAAAACCGAAAAGAAACAAAACATGATAATTGGCAAAAATTGAAACTTTGTTTTGGCTAAATTGGAAGAAATATCATATGTATAATCAAAATCCTAGGCATCTCCAGTAGACCCCCTATTCTAAAAGAAAAATAGTAAACCACATCCTCCCTATTAGATCCTAGTTGCTCCTAGACATTGCAAACACTTCCCATTAAAAGATTAAGCAGAGGGGTAGGAGAGAGAGCTGGGATTGACATGTGAAGCATGCATGTTTCTACTTTAAATAAAAGCATATATTGAGGGAAAAAAAGATTAAGAGTGACTAAAAAAATAATTCCATAGTGTATGCCTTTAATCACAGGGAAACAGAGACAGGTAGAAATCTATAAATGTAAGGCCAGCCTACACAGCGCTCTCCGTGGAAACCAGAGCTACATAGTAAGATGCTGTCTCAAAAACAAATCCAGCCAGTGTTCTAATATCAGTTACACAAGTTCCAGTGCAAAAGCACAAGAAACAGGAAAAACCACCAAGTCAATCACTCCTCCAAATTTACTAATCCCACAATAAAGGCCTCCAATGAGAATGGATTGGATGAAACTCCAAACAAAGAATTCAAAAGAAGGTTTGTAAGTATGTTCAAAGAAATCAAAGAGGACACAAAGTCTTGGATGAATTCCAAAACCCAAAAACAAATAAGTGAATTAAATACGGAAGTCAGTACAGGGTCTGAAAAATAGGAATACCAAATGAAAACTTTTATGTTTAACCTAATTATTGATGTAGTTGCAGTATATATAATCTGATGTTCTCCAAGTGCTTGAATGTTCTCATTCAGTTTTTTTTCTTATTTATCATATCTTCATGTTCTGTTGATGAGCTTTAGTGTACTAACCATTACACTTTGAAAAATTACTACAATATCTCACTTTATTTTGTATATTTATTATGCATATTTTAGTGGGTTTTTGAGATGTTACTGTTGTAACTTTATTAAAGATGTGTCACATTTGTTTATGCTGAATTTAATTATTTAAAGATGTATTACTTGCTTGTCTAAGGCACCTGATTGGTCTAATCAAAAGCTGAGCAGCCAATAGCTAGGCAGTAGAGGAATAGGCAGGACTGACAGGCAGAGAGAATAAGTAGGAGGAGAGAAGACAAGAGAGAAAGAATGAGAGAATAATGAAGAAAGAGAGGGAGACCCCAGGAGCAGTCAGTCAAGTAGCCACCAGCCAGTGAGACAAAATGTAGATGAGGAGAAACTAGCTAAGTCATAAGGACTAGCAAGAAATGATGAGTCTCCCTGTCATGATTTAGGGACTGGCTGGGCCCCAAAAGAAAGCCTGTTATGGGTTACAATATCTCAGCCTTAAGATTACTTAGTTATTAAATGAGAAATGAAGCTATAAAATGCATTTTGCTTCAAAAATCTGAAGGTTCACTGTCCTCCATTTAATGTCTTCCATAAAATTACCATTATTTTAAGTATTGACTAAGTAATTGGCTAAGTAAAAAACTATTAATCAAAGCATGCTGAGTTTTGATGATTTTAGAATCATTTTATCTGTGTATGGAAAACCCAAAGACTGCTTCTATATTTAAGGTATACACATTTGGTTATTTTGGAATAGAAATTATTATTCACTTCTCAATATGACAGGAGAACCATGGTCTTGGTTAAGAGTCAATGGTAAAGTTGAGTCTGAGGAAGTGATTGACAAGTGGGTTCTATTGTCCCTCTTAGCCCTTCAGTGCATCCCATGTTCACTTAGCATAGCTGATTATCAGGTGATACTGAAAATTATGGGAGTCATCACCCACATGAGTCAGTAAATGCCTCAGCATTGCCAGCCAACCATCTGGCATTGCTTGTCACAAGTCGGAAGATCAACTGAGTAGACAGGTATGGATACTTCTAAGAAAGCAAACTGAGCAAGGCATGGGAATGAAGCCAGGAAGTGCCATTCCTCCTTGACTTCTGCTTCAGTTCCTGCCTCCAGGTTTCCACCTTGAATTCCTACCCTGTCTTTCCTTGGTGATGAAGTGTGACGTAAGAGTTATGATGGGAAATAAGCCCTTTTATCCCCAAGTTGCTTTTGGTCATGATATTAATCACAATAGAAATCTTAAGATACTCAGTGTATGGTGGGTTAGCAGTATCACCTTTATGAATTAATATAGGACATCAAATTAAGTTTTCAACATATGCTGATTAACCTACAAAAACGAAACAGAAAATATCCTCCTTGATTTCAAGCTCTGCTCAAATAAGATAGCCCTGCCAGTTCAACTGCAGCATCTGGTGATAACTGAAAACTCCCTCCTCACATTTGCTACTTTCTTTCAAAACATTGGTAGGCATAAACTGTACACTGCCCTCTCATCTTCTTTATCCATCAGTGGTGCTGGTGATCCAGTACCTACACAGAAACATCCCTGAGAAAACATCTTCCCACTGCACTACAGCAGAGATATGCTCACAAGGCTTCTGCAAGTACAACAATCTACACAGAACTGAATGACATTTGAGTATATTAAAAATACATTTCAAATGATGAGCAAAAAAAATTGTTTCCGCAGTCACACTGAGGCTTCACATGTGAGCCTTTCTCTTGTAGTCTTTTCCAAATGTGACTCTGAATGAGCAAATGGGAAATTGGAAAAAGAGATCTTGACAACAAAGCGACTCCACAGCACTCCAACTAGTGTGGCAAGAAACATAAAGCACAAACCTGCATCATGGAAAATGCTCCTTCTTCAGGAGAGTGCCAGAAATATGGAGAACCCTCAGAGGACAGGTGATTGGCTGGATACGATGAGATTCAAAAGTGTTTGCTTTTCACTCCCCTTCTATCAGGTGAAAGCAAAAAAGACCACCATGGGAGAAAAAGAAAACCCATTCTGCTTGACTGTGGTGATAATCTATGAGCCCCTTGCTCTCTTGGTCACCTTTTTCAGAGCCTGCTGCCTCCACAGCACTGCTGACCTGGTAGGTCTGATTATGGATGATCAATGTGCCTATTTGCAATAAAACTCTTTGCACAGATCTGGACCCTCAGCCCTTAGTCACTCATGCAGATAATAACGGCAGTTCAGGGCACTTGCCCATAACTCCAAGCTTCATTAAACAAAGGGAATGTCACCAAAAGTCTCTTTAACTGCCTTTATGCTGCCACCAGGAAAAAAAAGGAAATTCTAAGAAAGTGGAATTTACAGTGATGATAAAATAAGGATTTGTATATCTGTGTGGTGTTTTGTGTGTTCTTCTTGGATGTGATGCCCATCGTTAAAAATCCACCACTTCAGTGGTTAGCAAAGAGAAATGTGAATACCGGGAATGGGTCTGAGTCAGATTCTTCTGTGCAAATTTTCAATGGGAATCCTCAGCTCCATGGCAGAGAATGGGATGTCGCCACTCCTCCTCATTTATTATGGATACAAGCAGTGTCAGATGGTGTCTCAAAGAGCTGAAGGTTGGCAAGATGGTGGGGTGACTCAGAGGCATTCAGCACAGACTTGAAGAGAAGGTCCCTCTGCAGTAAATCACAGCATGAAGTCCTCTCTACCTTTTTGAGAGACCTGAAGGCACCCATTTTTCATAGCCATACATGTTAGCTAGTACCTGGTATTTAAGGAGGCCATCAGCTGGGGAGTTCTGATGCAGGGTTCTTGTGTTAAGATGAAGATGGCCATTGAGATTGACATCCAGCCCTCTGATGACTCCAGGCGGGATTCACACTTGACCTCCATTCATAGGAATGTTTTACTAAACATGTTAGGACATCTGTTCACTTTCTTTTATAGTCCTCTCCCTTAGTACTAAATGTCAAGGAGACCCTTTTGTTCCTGTTGGCACAACTCTGCTGTGATTCAAAGCCGGTAAGGAAAAGTAATCTCAAAAGGCAAGACAATTTCCACATACAAGTCAGATGTTTCTTTTAGATCAATTAAGTGTTTTTCTCTGGAAAATAATGTATTTGTATTTCAACTCTCCAGCAAAGGCAAGTTAGTGATAAATGTGTTCATGTATTCATTGTCCATCGCTTTCATTTTTCATCTCATATTCTCTGTCCATTCCTGAATAATGAATAACTAAGCATGGTTTCAGAACTTAAACAAATGAAACTCAGAACAAGATGTCTTACCACACAGAAAATACTGACATCAACCCTTTGGAATGTTTCCCTGTGGCATAAAGATGTTCAGGTTTCGATTTGTGGGTCTCTCACCTAATTAGAATATGTTAGAACACGGAACCTATTTTTCCAACTTAAACTCCAGAGATAAAATATTAATAATATGTTAATAATATAGCCTCCTCTTGCCTCCCACACACTCCAGCTGAAAACAGATTTGATCTATTCAAAATTCCCCCAGGAACTTAAGGTTCTATGCTGTTGCCCAGATGTATAATACCTCAATGGATTCTATGTCAATCCATTCAACTGCACCTCCCACTGGCAAGAATCTGTGTCTTTAGCATTGAGATTCCCTTTCTTTTCCATTATTTTTAATTGAGACAGTTCAGGCTTCAGTTCTGCTTTTGTTTTAGTCTCTGAATTATATCTTTGGCTTCCCAAAATTGGAACTTGATTTCAATATATTTCTATCATGACATAAATTCCTATGGATGAACTTGTGCAGATACAGCATATGTAAACCATTCATATATGTCTTAGTCTCTTTTCATGTGCTATAGAACTTGGCATAATGACTTCATGTATTAGTTGTTTAGCCAGGTTTGTAAAATTTAATTAGCCTCTTTTTCTACCTATGTATTTGCCATAAAAGTAAAGCAATTTCAAAATTATGGGATTTGTAAAATATCAGGTACAATATAGTGATATTTTACTTCCATTTCATTAGTGAGTGGTCAACTTAATCATTGAAATACATGATCATCTACCATTTAAAACCAACCACCTTAGATTTCTGGGATGAAATAAGGAATAAAGAAAACATACTCAAAGGGTGAAAGTTTTGCACAACTTCAGGCTTCCTTTACACAGACACTGTGAGCTTACTTCATGGGCAAGGAAGGAGTTTCAGGAGATACAAGGTAGACAGAAAAAGTTTTCCTGTTTGAGAGAGTTCAAGCAACATCCCTTCCTCCAGCAGTCGGAGTGTCTACTGTGGAAGAGTTGTGCAAGAAGTAACAGATGGCAAGCATGTACCGTGGTACACAGAGTCACTCCTCTTGTTTTCAGCAAATTAAGGAATTTCAACTGTATTCCCCAGACAGCAAGGCAGGAGACAAGTATTACAGCATCTCCCTCTGCTCCTTCCTCTCATGAGAAGAATGGCTGATATAACTGATAATATAGGGGGAGTGAATGTTCTCTAATTCCCTGTGCTTCAGAATGCAAGCCTCCATTCTTCCCATGTTCAAGAATCTATTTAGCAGATGCAGCATGATTCCTGCAATACAGAAAAGTAGTTGTGGGAAGACCTATCACTACCTCTTGATGAACACTGACTTTCTTGTGACTGGCAATGTTATTCCCAGATGTATCACATCTGAAACATAAACAGATAGTTTCCATTATTATCATCTCAATAGTTATGTTGGGTTGCAAAATGTTTTCACATTTATTCATTTATTAAATCCATCCTGACAACTCTATAATTTGGGCAAAACAAACAATTTTACCTCTCTTTTGATGATAAGATCATATGGGATCTTCAGGTTGTTCAGGCAGCAATAAAAAGACTGATCCTGGTGAACAAAGGTCCTGCCTCCTATTTCTGTACAGTGTTTATACCCTTACCACATTCTCATTACATTCTGTTCTCGTAAAGACAGCATTAACTGCAAGTGACTAAAACATGCCAAGAACATGTTACTGCATGTGATTAAAAGTATTTAGCTGAACATTAATATAGGATCTAAAAAACAACAATTAAAAGCTTCTAAGTATGTTAAATAGACGCCTGGATGATGGATAAGTATGCCATAGGCATAAAGATAGAATGAGAAGTGGTTCTTGAGGAAAATAAATATAGTAACACACAAATCACTAATACATACTGTGGTAGAGACACACACATTACACTCAGGATTCAAACAAAGAAGCAATTCATTGAGTCATGTTTTGGGATTATTCTACAAATGTTGTACTATATGCCCATTGTAAGTTTCTTTATGTTGTAAATAATTGGAACTAATGAGGCATGAATAGCCCATTGTAAGAAATTTTCAAAGGAAGTCACCTTAGAATCCATGAAAACCAACAAAGAATCTATGGTTTTAGTACTCCAAAGACCTTAAATGTAACACCCATCCCTAGACATTTTTATTAGAATGGTGACATCCAGATGGAGTGGAGGGCAGAGGGGAGCTGCGTAGTGTCGTGCACGCACATTCTGGACAGTAAAAGAAAGCACTGAAGCAGGACATTAAGGAGACACATTTCCAACCTTCACATAAGTTGCCCATGAAATGGCCCTCAGGACAAACAGCACAATTGCCCTGATTTTGACCTGAGTCGTCTGGGCTTTCAGCAATGGGGTACTTGGTGTTCTGTCATGCAAATTAACTCTTCCACAAGAACAGAACACATTGTGCAAATAACAGACAAAGGAGACAGATTGGGGCTAAACAATTTGAGGATCTCGTTCGTTCCGAGGTGGTGGGCCTTAGAAACTACCTTAGGAAAGAAAACATGGGAGCCCAAATACTTCAGTACTTTAATCGAATATGCTGCATAGTGGAAAACACAACCTGCACCCCAACACCTGCTGGACCTAATGGAGTCTGAAATGTTGTTTCAGAATTAATCAAGTCATTTAAAATCATAGCCACAGTCTCCATTCACTACTCCTGTGCATAAATGTGCTGAACCTGATACTAATCCATGCCGGGTGACTTGAGCAATACATCACCATAATTGCCATTTTAAGGCTGCAAATTGGAGCTAAAATAACCAGATGCAAAAGAGATGGCCATATCATACCCTCAAGATGGATCTTCAAAGTTCAAGGAGAGTTCAAGCATGGGAGAGGCAATAGAAAGGGGTCAAGTGTAAGGGGATTGTTCATGTTCAAGAGGAATTAACTTCACAAATATATTGTTTCTGAGGTGGTAATTGTCCCATCTTACAGTTATTCATACCTCATTTACTCGTCGCATTCTTCTCAAGCATTTAATGAAATGAATTTGATTTTGACAAAATATTCTATTCCAAAATTGCCATTAATTTTCAGGATTTCCTTCTTTTAGTCTTCTCTAGATTACCTGTTTAAAGGGATAGAAACTGGTATGGGGAAATCCACTATTTCCCTAGGTGATCCTTGGCAAGAATCAGTGTTAGCTTTAGAATGTTCCTTCATTGTTCAGTAATAATTTCATTAATTTTGTTAATAGGGGGGCCACCTATACTTCAAATATCTGAAATTTGAAAGGCTAAGGTCTGTCCCATGTGGCCATGCAAATAAGATTGAAGCAGTTCTTCAGTTGATCTGTTACATTTTCTCACTTGGAGCATGAACAGATGCCCAAGAAAGCCTACTGAGTAGTTACTTGTCCATGTGAAACTGGGGCAAATTAGGAAAACTGAGAGCAGACTGTGTGCCTAAAGTTGCTTTAAAAAACAAAACATGGTTATCTGTTTCTTTTATTGAGTCTTTATCCCTTTAACACTCATATAAAATAATTTCCCTTAAAAAGAAAGTCAAATTTTTACTCTTATTTCAAATTCACAATTGTTATGCTAGTGGTCAAAGATATAATCTGGATGTGCTTGCTAAGCATGCCTTTTGACCACTTCTGTAACAGTAAATGACTATCATTTCCCAAGAAGCAAAGCTGATTTCCATCTCAGACCCATTCCAGGGTTCTGCTTTGTCTATAACAAATCTCGTTCCATGGTTCTGCTTTGTCTATGACAAATCTCTTGTCCTCCTTTCTCAAGCAAGCATACTTTCCACCCTACTTTAATACCCAACTGAAATGTCACTATTTTTCTCTGACAGGTCACCCCACTTATTCTGTTTTATTCTTTCCAATTGCAAAATTGAAGCTCCAATTTTAGACCTTGTTATAATATATTACCAACATTTTCTTGGTGTCTGCCACCTTTGATTACTTTCAAAAGTTTCTGAAAAATTATATTAAATATAGGCTAAAGCAATTTATAAACCAACATTGCTAAGTAATAATAAGATTGTTTTGTTATTCTCTCTTAAAACAAGCAATGTGTCACAAAATATCATCAACATTTCTTTGTGTTTATTAAATCAAATATAAAAACCACTGGTAGAAACAGGATAAAATATTAAAAGGGGGGAGAACATTTGAAGAAATAATTCTCAAAAGTTCTCTCAAGATAGATGAAAATTATAAGTTTCAATTCTGAGTTAAAACAGCAGGATAAAAATAAATAAAACAATGCCAAGACACATAGTAATCTAATGGCTCAAGCTATTGTCATAAACAATTAAAGATAGATCCAGTGTAGGAAGAAAATATTTCATACCACAGAGCAATGAAGATCAAAATGAACCTCAATACCAAAACCCAGGTACCCAATCAACAAAAGTGGTGGCATTTTTAAAGCACTAGAAGAAAAGCAAAGGTAAGATAATAATTATAATGTGGAAAAAATTAAAAATAAAGGTAAAAATTATTATAGTACTGGTTGCGGTGGTACATTCATGTAATCCCTGCTCTAGAGAGTGAGCGTAATTCTAAATGAGTGTATGCTAAATAATGAAGTTTCATAGTAACAAAGCAAAGCTGAGACGAGATACAACTACAATTACATCTCCAAGTATCAACGCTCCACTCCAATAAGGAGAATAAATGGAGATAAAATATTAAGAGTATACAAAACAGCCAAACAACTTGACATACTTAATGTTACATAACAGAAGTCAGCTAAGCAAGCTTGAATAAACTCGTAAGTACTGAAATCATGCAGAGTATGGACTGTGACAATAACATGAGTGAACAGGAAGCCAGTGACTAAAATCTGAAAAATTGAAACTCTAATTAAATACAACAGACCACAAAGCAAAAAGAAGACTTGAAAGTAACACCTAGATTTGATGAAAAGAGGGTTCCAGCCAGAAACAAAGAATATGAATAAGGGGAATGAGTGTAGAAAGAGATTAAAACTCATTATGTAAATGTAGGGAACTGTCAAACAAACGAAAATGGTAAAAAATTATTTTTTACAAAACATGGGAAGGGATAATATTTGAAAAAATTTGCCTAAATAAACTTTGTTTCAAATGCAAAATTAAAAGGAGAAATCATAAATATTTTGACTTCATGGAATTGAGAACAAAACACATTAAATTTTGTGAGATGGATCTTAATCAATGATTAAAATAAATTTATTAGTTAAAATACTTATATTGGGAAAGAAAGGTCAGTCTAAAACTATCCAAAGGAAGGAAATAATATTTATGAGATATTAAAACCAATGAATGTGTGCAGTCCTAAATAAATTTGTCAATTTGTCAAAATCCAATAAATTTTAAAAGCTGTAGATATTATATTTATGTTATAACAATAAAATTTTGGTTTTTGTTTATTTTGTTTTTTGAGACAGGATAGCTCTGGCTGTCCTGGAACTGGTATTATAGACTACAGTGGCCTTGAATTCACAGAGATCCACCTGCCTCTGCTTCCCAAGTGCTGTGTTTAAAGGTGTGAACTACCATACCCAGCTATAAAATTTACTTTAAAATAAGTTGCACAAGTCAACTCTTCTATGAAGTATTCATTTACAGAATTAATTAAAGATGTAGAAAATTTTAATAATTACTATGGAATGACTTAAGTCTATGACAATTAATTTTATGTTAATGAATTTGATGGCTAGCTAATAAGATGGCTCAATGGATAAATGTACTGTATGCACAAGCATCAGGACCTCAGTTCAAAACACACATAAAAGTCTGGCATGGCAGCTTGGACCGGCAGGCTTGCTGGCCTTGGGTAGCAAACAATGAACTTCAGGTTGTTTAAGATGCTACCTCAAAAAATAAGGTAAAGAGAAATTGAGAAAAGACGAAAGACATCATGATGTCATTCTGTGGACTCCACATGCATATGACTGGGCAAACATACACATACACAGTGACATGCACCACACACACACACCTATGTAAAAATATATTTATGACATTATTATCTCATAATAAAATATTAAAGTAAATTTTCTTGAAGCACAGAGCACTAGAAGACAAGAAAAGGATACATTTTTAGGTTTCCAAGGTTTAATTCCTAAGACTACTTAATGGATAAATTCTTTCAACTTTTGGGGAACTGATCATGTCTGTTTCACAACACATACAAACATACTTATTTAATTAAGTTTATAAAACAAAACATCAAGAAACTAAACTTTCTAATGCCAACATATTTTAATAATAGCAATTTCAACTCTGCCCACTTAGGATATTAAAGTGTTAAAGTCTAGTTCTCAGTAGGTTAATAGTGTTGCATCCTCACAACAAACAAACAGTGAGGAAAGTATAAATTCTACACATGGGCTAAGAAGGAGTCACATAAAGATGAACATTTCTCACTGAAATACATTTAACTACGAAATATCCACTATTTTTTAGTATGCTGAAGTTGAAATCAAATTAACACAAAATAGTGAAAGGCACTCCTTTAGGTCAAATGAGGATGTCCAAATCATTGCCCAAGGAAAAAAATTTGCAGAGGAAATTTTAACTACTACACTGAAACAAAATAAACACAAATATGAATAGGGAAAGGGAGGTATACCCTTACTGTAAAAACAACACATATTAAAAGGCTACAGAACTACATAGAGAATTCTCAATAGAGGAGTCTAAAATGGCTGAGAGGCACTTGAGAAAGTGGTCAACATTCCTAGCCATCTGGGAAATGCAATTCAAAACAACTCTGAGATGCCATCTTACTTCTGTCAGAATGGCTAAAATCAAAAACACCAATGACCATTTATGCTGGAGAGGTTGTAGAGAAAGGGGAACACTCCTCCACTGCTGGTGGGAGTGCCAACTCATACAGCCACTTTGGAAATCATTATGGAGATTTCTCAGAAAAATGGGAATAAGCCTACAACAAACCCAGCAATCCCATTCTTAGGCATATACCCAAAAGATGCAAATTCATACAACAAGGACATCTGGTACACTATGTTCATAGCAGCGTTATTTGTAATAGCCAGAACTTGGAATCAACCTAGATGCCCTCAATTGAAGAGTGGATAGAGAAAATGTGGCACATTTACACAATGGAGTACTTACTATTCAGCATCAAAAAACAATGGAATACTGAAATTTGCAGACAAATGGATGGCACCAGAAGAAACCATCCTGAATGAGGTAACCCAGTCACAAAAAGACAAACATGGTATGTACTCACTCATATATGAATTTTAGACATAGATCTGGGGAGTGCCAGCCAACAATTCCATAGCCATAGGCCAGAGTCTGGGGAACAGAACCTTCATCCAATGACTGATGGAAGCAGAGGCAGACTCCCACAGCTAAACACTGAGCAGAACTCAAGGAACCCAGTGACAGAGACGGGGGACTGATGAGCAAAGGGGTTAAGACTGAGCTGGTTTAACCCCCAGAAACAGCTGAGCTGACAAGGGTTAGCTCTTGAATCCCAGACTGATACCTGGGAATCCAGCATGTGACTGATCAAGACCCCCTGAATGTGGGTGTCAGTGAGGAGGCCTAGGCAATCTATTGGGCCTTAGGTAGTAGATCAGTATTTATCCCAGGTATACAAACTGACTTTGGACTCCCATTCAACAATGAGAGATGCACTCTCAGCCTGGACTCTTAGGGGAGGGTCTAGGCCCTGCCCTGAATGAAATGACAGACTATGGACACCCCCATGGAGGGCCTCACCCTCCCTGGGGAAATGAGTGGGTGTTGGGGGGTTGGTGGGAGGGCGTGGGAGGAGGGGAGGGAAAGGGAGAGGGACCTGTGATTGACATGAAAAGCAACCTTGTTTCTAATTTAAATTTAAATTTAGAAATAAAAATTAAAAAAAGAAAACTCCAGGCAAGCATATTGTACACACCATTGAACCCAACACTCAGAAGGCAGAAACATGTGGATCTCTGCGTTAGAGGACTTCCTGGTCTATGACTTCCACACTATCCAGGGCTATAAAGTGAGATCTTATCTCACAAAAACATCCAAAAGACAGAAAAATGTGAAAGTAATGAGAAAATTAAGACAGGCACATAAAGACAGAGAAAGAGAGATGCAGGTTGGGGGGGCAGGCTAGAGAATAGAGAGGTGGCTTAGAAGTTACTGGCTACTCTTCCAGAAGATCCACATTGAATTACCAGCACCCATATAGTGGTTCACAACCATAACTCTAGTGCCAGGAATTCTAACACCTGCTTTTGGACTCTGTGAACACTGCACACATGTAGTATACAGACATATGCAGGCAAACAGCCATGCACATTAAATAAAAATAAATAAATATTATACACTTATGTACATATTTATAAAACTTGTCTTCAACATACCATCAATGTACTTACAACCACTTTGTGCTCATAACCAATTCTTTAAAATTGCACATAATCAATATCAAGTATTTTAATCACAAAAACTATGTGTCAATGAAAACACTAGCTTAATTTAGTCATTCAAAAATGTATACATACTTTAAAGTATCATGTTTTATATGAAATGTAAATGATTTCTTACTGTCAACTAAAAATTATTCAATATTAGGAGGGCAACTAAAAATACTGAAATCTAAAAATAATATTAACGAGGTCTTGTGGACCCCTCCATGTAATGTTCAAAACTTTGCCAAGGAAAGAATACAACTTGCTATATGCACATGTGATAGCAAGATAGAATTTAACATTGCTTAAAACTTTCCATATGCAACTTTAAGTAAAATGTGATTTTAAAATAATCTCTTAGTAACACCTCATTTTTATTTTCATTGTTATATGCTCTTTGGGGGAAACTTTAAAAAGCTCACAGTATGGTCAAGATGACATAAGCCAAGCATGGTGGACAAGCCCATCATCCTAGCACTCAGGAATCAGAGGAAATAGATCTGTAAGTCTGAAGCCAACCAGAACCACACGGTAAGGCCTTGTCTCAAAACAAACAAATAAAAAAAGCTATAGGAAACAATAAAATTCCTGGAAGAAGTTATGGTGAGTATGTGTAGTGACAGAAATAATAATTAATATATGTATTTTGGTGTAACTGTAATTAAATTAATGAAATAGTATAAATGAGATATGGATGAAAATAATTATTTGATAAACTCATAGGTACAACTTTAAGTTGCTGGAAAGGAAAAATGAGCACCACCTGGATAAATAAACCAGAAACAAGAAATATTTCTGGTTCAATTTGCTGAGTAGGTAGAATAAAATATGAGCTGTTAATCACAGAAGCACTGAAGAAATAAATACTGAATGATATACAACCTAACACAGAATTCACAGGATGAATTCTCTGATCTTTAGTTGGAAAATATACTTTAATCAAGTAAAAGTTTGAAATTTCTCATGCTAAAAATTATCTAAGCAGAAGTAAAGGAAAAGTCATAAGTCAACTTAAATACTTTAGCATATTTGATGAAAGTACAGCATATTTCTTAGCTCCTACAAGTCAACAAAACCTTTGCATTGAGTGTATGAAAATGGAAAATACTTGAGCCATGCAAAAGAAAATCCAAATGGCTAAAAGAAGAAGTGTTCAAGCCTATTGTGAGTGAAATGATTAAAACATAAAATTGATGATACTGGTCATCTCTGATATTGAATATGTGTTCTTATTACAATAGAAAATCAAAGTTTATATGAGACCAGCAATGGTCAGAATATATGAAAATATGTATTACTCTACTCTGTCAGTATGAACAAAAATTGGCATGGGGTTTCAAGATGGCAGCCTAGTCAAAACTTTGCCATCATAACTTAATGTTGTTCATTATTACTTTACTATGACAGTGAACAAATGAAAAAACTAGATATTCATCAAGATTGTGAGTATACACAAATATGATAAAAAATCTGATGAAGGCCTTGGGAAGAAAGATGTCCAAAAGTCTACCAAATTTTCCTGAGGTTTTTGTTTGTTTGTTTGTTTGTTCTTAGTCCTAAGTTTGAAAACAATTCTTTTCCTCTCCCTTTCCAACATCTCTTAATTTTTAGAATGAAGACTTATATTCATAATCAGAAACTAGCTTTTAAGATTGCAACCTTATATTTTCTCTTTCTTTTACCCCAGATTTTTATCCAAGCATCTTAGCCTGGCCCTGCTAATCCAAGTGTGCTGTCTCCACTTCTACCTCACTTCCCAGGCACCTGAGGGGACACATGAGCACATCTCCTTTCCATGTAATTGTTATCTGGCAGGCAGTCTCTCCTCACTGGGCTGTGAGCTCTGTATGTGCACTGCACCCTTAAGCACTGCATGAAGGTTGAGAGGAAGAGACTAGAAGAAAAGAACACATAGAACTTGATACAGGGAAAAAAGAGGTGCGAAACAAAAGTTGGGGTAACAAAGGTCCCTTTTTATACAATTAGTGTATGTGTGTACGCACATGTGTGAGTGCGCATGTGTGAATGTGTGCCACCACTTGCAGATTGGGGTCAAAGGGCAGCTTGGAAGTAATCAGTTCTCTACTTTTACCATGTGGGCACAAAGGATCAAACTCAGATCACTGGACTTAATGGCAAACCCTTTAGGCAGCTGGGCCATCTCATCTACCCCAGAGGTATCTTGTAATCCCACTCCCTCCTCACCCCTGCCCCATACACACAGAGAAGGGAGAGTTATTATTTCTGCTTGCATTCTTGCCCAGCTCCAGGCAGTTAATGCCTCACAGTTGTTTACTGCTACTTCCAAACTGTTATTCAGGCCACACTTCTCAGAGCTCTATGCATTCTATTGCGTAGGTATCCTTCTTAAAACCCTGTTCTTAGTAATTCTGGGAAACCCAGTCCAATTCATTGTTAACGTTAAAGGAAGAGACATCCAGTGAATGGTTAGGAATCTGGACTCAGATGGGCCAAACTCTGGCTCAACCTCTAAATACCTATAGAACCTGAAACAGGTCAGCTAAGTCACATGTGCCTGTCTACCATGTATAAAGTTGTATGCACAGCAGATCTTCAAAGCTTCTTATAAGAAGGGATTTGTAGACTGCTGCTGAAGTGAGATATATGTACATACATACACACATACACACACATACATACATTCATATATTGAAGATTGTGTTATTCAGCAAATGCAGAACATTTGCTTTTTCATTCAT